>NC_090736.1:70365042-70417542 GCF_036898095.1 Palaemon carinicauda
TATACTTCGAAACAAAAAAAAACTCGCAACGGACAGCTGAACAACGCAAAGTAATAAACCCAAAATCTGAATGGCTAAAAGTTAAATAAATGAAACCGAACAAACACTAGATTAACTTTGTGCGATGCATTGCAAATGGAACAATCAGCCAAACGGTGTAATTCCAACAACAAACAAAGTATATTTATCCGTCGGAAAGAGACGTCAGAATGAATTGTACAATAACGAATTAGTTCCAGGAATTATCAAATGAATGATGTTTTAAAGAGATTTCGCCTTCATAGTTAATCGTGAATATCATACTATACAGTAAATTCGGTAAATGATTCTACTGATTATGTTATGGAATTAAGAGCCTTATATGAATGCTATTAATATTTGTAATCCTTTAGTTCAATTTGATAAGTAATTATTTGTCACACCATCCCCACATACGAACACACACATGCTGTATACAACGTTTCTTTCCAATAATTTATAATGATAAAAAACAAAAGACTTTAAGTTTCAAAAGGACAGGCAAATCATTTAATTACAGCTAAGTGCTTTATGATTAATTCATTTTGGGTGATTTTTACTAATAATTAAACAGAGAAAATTTGGTTTAACATTTGTACATTAAAAGATGAATTCCTCTTTGGAAAACTTTGCAGTCAACAGTCCATTTCAGATGAGGTTAAAACGTCGTGAAATGTAATAATTGAATGAAGATGGAATCGACTAATGAAGTAAAAATTGATTAATAAATCAGCCTAATTGACACTAATGAAAAACTAATTAACGAAAAATTTCGCATCTACTTTAAATAATCCCAAGGATAAAATTTTGAAGGAATAAATGAAAATAATCGTTATTCCATTATTAACCTTCTCCAAAACCTGTTTGCTCAATTAACTAATAGCTACCACAATTGATACACTTACAATCGAACTACAATCCAATAAAAAAGAGACACGTGTATCCGCAGCATAAAAATAAATCAAGATTGGAAATTACAACCCGGATTTTGAGTTTTAATATAATTGATTCCTGTGAAATAATTGAAACAGTTTTCGAAAGAAGACAATGGAAGGAATAATATCGAAATAATGGTTTCCCTATTCCTACAGAATTTTAATCTTCAGGATAACAAAATATTTAAATATATATATATATATATATATATATATATATATATATATATATATATATATATATAAGATATATAGATAGATATGAATGACTGGTGTACTTTTCATTGGAGGGTTCAACAAGAAGCTGATGAACGTTCTGTATAATGTGCGTAAAGCATCTAATATCACAGACTCAGTAGTACCTAAAGCTTGAATGTTTGAATGTGGCATTGACTATCAGTGTTTTTCCTTAGCGTTATCTTCTTATATATATATATATATATATATATATATATATATATATATATATATATATATATATATATATATATATATATATATATATATATATATGTAATGATTAGAATAGTTAATATTACATGTTTAAAACAAATGACGTAATATGTCATGCTGGTTGGAGGAACTAACCCTGGGATTTGCTTTAGTCATTCAAATCGTAAACAGGACATACAATGCAAACCTATGCAAACCTCGGCAAATTGACATTCTTCTTAAACGTCAACACATTGTCTTAGCGTGTGAAAGTTTGTGACGTCACCGGATGCAGGTGTCTTCCGAGTTTGTGACGTGTCTAAAGTAAACTAGGCATACGATATCTGTGACATCGATAATTTAGTCAGTTCATATCTATACTTCACCAGAATTGGTCATCTGGACCAACCCAGCTTCCTCCAGTGATGGAGATGTTTAACTCTGTTGTTTTTATAGAATGAATACTTAAAAACTATTAAGATTTATCAGTTAATCCATTTTCATACATCTGAAACAACACTTACTCAATGTGTGCTTATAACAGTAGCACGCCAATAAATGGTGGCAGCGATTAAACTCTAAGACAGCGGTTAAACTCTAAGAATTAGAGAAAAATCATCAAGACTTCGAAATAATAGCTGTAAAACCAGAGAAAGATCTTCAAGACTTCAAAATAAAAGCTGTAAAACCTGAGAAAGATCTTCAAGAACTCAACATTATCTACAAGAATCTACAATTTTGACTAAGTCCATCGAAACAGCTAACATCAACATATGTTAGAATACAACTTGAATCTTCAATCAACATCCTAGGAAACCCAAGGACTGGCGTTCAACAATTGCAAAACATATCCAGGAAGCACTACATTCAACAAGAAACTAGAACGAGACATCGCTAACAAAACATCAAGAGAGAGAGAGAGAGAGAGAGAGAGAGGACGTGTCGACTTCATATATAAGCTAAGTACAGATATTTTGAATTCATTCCAGTTTGGGCAGTGAAGTGTAGTTATCACAAGTTGTTAGTCGATTATTACTGGGGTGAGTGAATTGCTAAACTTTGTTATAGGAAATTCCGAATTCTCATTTAGAATTTTTTTTTCTTTGTGCTAATTCCTTTTTCTTTCAGAAATTCTCGGGGAAATGTTTTGGGATTAGTAACATTGTTGGGGGAATTTTATTATACATATGCGTTTACGCAGTGGGCGTCTGTACTCATATAGATATTTATATAGAATTGCAAGGGGTCAAAGAGATAGAAAAAAAAAATACAGCAGTCATGGCTCCTCCTGTCAGCCCTACCCCTGGACCTAGTGGTGTAGGCCAGACTAATCCTCCTCCAATTGTGACGCTTGTAAATGCCAGGTCAGCAATCCTTCCTTTCCAAGGCCGGGTCAATGGGTTCTTGCCACAAAATGTGGAGTCATGGATTTCATCCGTTGATGCCCATTTAAATGCCAAACAAATCGTAGATCCTTTTGTACAATTACAAGAAGCTAAAAGTTTTATAGATTTTCTAAGGGGGATGCGAGTGCATATTTAAGAGGTGTTTCATTTCAAGAAGCAGTTACTTGGGATGATTTCAAAGTTAGGTTACGCGCGATCTATGGGGGTGAGGAAGCCTTGGATGAAGTGTTAACGTTACGAAATACACTTAATGAAGCCACTATGAATCGGCTTAATGTTATTGAGAGAGCAGCTCTCATAGCTGATAGGCTTAACGAATATCAGGACATTTTAGGTAATTCCACTTGGGTTACTAACGATAACATCTCCGTGAAAGATTTTTTGCGATTAATGTATTTGACTTGCATGACACTTATGTTGCCTGAAGTTTTAGTGCGGTGTTTTGATAAGAAGTTAACGCCTGCAAGTACGGAATTGGATGTCTATAAACAGATAAAGAAACACATGTCCAAGTGTCCAGATCTCGATCCCGTGTTAACTCAAGTTTTTGCAAAGAATGAAACAAAACCACAAACAGTGAACGTAATTAACAGTCCTGTAGCGGGAGTGACGTGTTACAACTGCAAACGTCAAGGTCACATAAGCGCAGACTGTAGAACAAAATTTTGCTCAATTCACAACACAGCAACACATTCTTATAGTCAATGTTACTCGCGTAAGACACAACAATATCCCAGAAATACACAGTCAATTCCACAGTCAGTTCCATATGGAAATAAAAAGAAAAATCCTCATTTTAACAATAAGAAGAAACAACCAAATGTCAATGCAGTTACGAGTCCGAAACAAACAAACACTTTTTCAAATATCGCTGAGCCTGGGCCGTCAAACCAGACCTCGCAAGGTCAGACTAATTTTCAGAATGTGCAGAGCAAAGGAAATACCATATAATTAACTCTAGAGGGGAAGAGAGAGATGTTGGGTCAAGGTCATTCATGTCAACATCAATAGTATTGAATAATCAATTTAATGTTTTATCAGATAATTGTGAGACAATAGATTTTCCTATGAAACACACAGCCGAATTAAGTAAAACAGTGCATGCTCCCGTAGATTTGCAATGAATTCATATAATAATAAGCCAAAATGAGTTACGGCCAACCTTATATGCAGTAAATTTAGAACACAAATCCTTTACGTTATTTTTTGACTCTGGTAGTCCACGTAATATTATGGATTTGAAGACGCATCATTTGTTGTTTCCGAACTTGTCGATTGAAAAATCAGGAATTAGACTTTCAGGTATAAGAAATAATGAATTAAACGTCATAGGCATAACTCATATTCAGTTCAGAGTCGGTAATCGCACGTTTGCCATTTACATTTGTTGTTGTAAAAAACATTAATATGTATCAAGCTGTAATTATAGGATACCCATCTATGGGGAATCAAAACATTATCTTAGCTCCTGCCAAGCACGCCGTGTATATCAAAAGGGAAATTCTATAAGTCTTCTAATACCTTAAAGTCAGTTTTGGATAAAAAGGAGACGACAAATGTAACCGTAACGTACGTTGAAGAACCAATAACTTGTCTCACTAACAAAGAAATAATATACGCGACCCAGCAGAATTCTCGTTCACCCGTAATATCATCTTGCACGCAATCTATCGAACCAAACATACCTTCGAATTTAATAGTGCAAATAAAGAAAACACTACCGGGATCTGAAATATTAATCCTTTCCGATACTTTGAAAACTAACGGATTGTCTGTCACACAAGCTATTTATACAGTAGGCTCACATCAGCAAACTAATATCGAAGTCTGTAATCATTTAAATAAGACCTTGGTAATTCACAAAAATCAACATATCTTGGATGTAGAAGTTTATAAACATCGTATTCTTACCGTTGCTGAAATCAATCACTCTCAATCAGTTGCGGATGAATCCCTTTTGCGATCTATTAAAAATAAAATCAGTAAGGACATTCAAGACGAAGAAATTCAGCAGAAAATTTTTTAACTTTTAACTAAATATCAAGATGTCTTTTCCACTACGGATGGATCCTTAGGAAAAACAGATGTGATCGAGCATCAAATAAGGTTAAAGGACAAGCAGAAAATTATATATGTACCCTCATACAGACTCCCTATGAAATTCCAGAATAAAATAAATGATGAAGCAGGTAAAATGTTAGAGGAAGGAGTCATTAGAAAATCAAATAGCCCTTATAATTTTCCTTTAATAGTTGTACCGAAAAAAGATCGAACATGGCGTATCTGCGTCGACTTTCGTCGTCTAAACGAGGAAACGATCCCTGATCGATTCCCAGTGCCATGTACTGACGATATTTTGTCTTTGTTAGGTCAGAATAAATATTTTACCAGTTTGGACTTACTTAAAGGCTTTCACCAGATATCATTAGAAGAAGATAGTATCCCATACACAGCCTTCAGCACAGCCAGGTGACATTATGAATTTTTACGGATGCCTTTTGGTTTACGTTGTGCTCCTATAACATTTACAAGAATGATTAACATAGTGTTTGGAGACTTGTTAGGGGATATATTGCATGCCTATATGGATGATCTTGTAATCTTTTCCAACACCTTAAAAGAACATCTACGTAAGTTAGAACTAGTACTACAGAGAATAAGACAACATAACTTAAGGGTAAAGATTAGTAAGTGTGAATTTTTCAAAACAGAATTAATATATTTGGGTTTCATGGTGTCAAGCCAAGGTCTTAAAGTAGTCCATGATAAGGTGTCGGCTATACGTAATTTTCCCATACCTACTAATGTCAAGGGAATACAGCAATTTCTGGGTTGTAGTGGATATTACAGGCGTTTTATACGCAACTATTCAATAATAGCCGCTCCTTTAACTGATCTTACGAAGAAGGGCGTAGATTTCATATGGTCTGAGCAACATCAACAGGCGTTTAATACTTTGAAAGATGAACTGTGTAGTTCTCCTATCTTAAAATTTCCTGACTTCGGTAAGGAATTCTTCATTGCAACAGACGCCTCAGACTTAGGAGTAGGAGGGGTATTGCTTCAGCAATATGATAAACAGTTTTTCCCGATAGCTTTCTATTCTCGAAAATTGAGAACTTCCGAAAGTAAGTATGCAGTAATAGACAAGGAAGGACTAGCTATTGTTAATTCGCTAGTGCATTTTAAGTTCATAATTTACGGTTATCCCGTTAAGGTTCTTACTGACCATAAACCACTAACAGAGTTCTTTAAAGGCTTCAATCACAGCCCTAAACAAACTCGGTGGCATTTGATCATTCAAGATTTTGGCGCAAGAATCGGGTATTTACCTGGGAAAGCAAATATCATTGCGGATGCATTATCACGCAACCCCGTGTCATCTTGTACGGAGCCTTTAGCTGAATTAATAGATATATCAACATCCATGCCTATTGTAAAAACAATATCTGAACAAGAAGAATTAGGCTGGAGTGCTGAATTGTTACAGACTAAGCAAAGGAAAGATCAGAAAATAGAAACAATTATAAATGCTTTGAAAGGCAATCATAAAGAAAAGGAATATATAAAGTATAAGCAGCAGAATTATATAATCAAAGATAATATTCTGTGTAGGACTGTGACAAGGAAAACCCGCAATACACCACATGTAACTAACGACCAGGTAGTAGTACCAATCTCACTTATTTCCACTGTCCTGAATTGGTTGCATTCAAATCCATTACACGGACACCCTGGGTTCTCATTAATGTCACAGAAAGCCAAATCATTGTTTTATTGGCATACAATGCTTACAGATATAAAAAGACACATAGCTAATTGTTGCACATGTCAGGAAAACAAAGGGCATACGAAAACACCTGTCAGCCTAGGAGCTTATCCTGTGCCCAATCAACCCTTTGAAAGAATACATTTAGATTTGTTAACAGGATTTTACGAGTCAGACAGAGGAAATAAGCACCTCTTAGTAATTATAGATGCTTTAACTCGATATACAGAACTAATAGCGCTTAAAACTAAAACTGCGATTGAATGCGCTAGGAAGTTTTACGAGTGTTACATTTGTAAACATGGAATTCCACACATGATAATCTCAGACTCGGGTGGTGAATTTAATAATCACTTTCTTACCTCATTGTGTGAATTCCTCAACATAAAGAAGATTAATACCATGATATATCACCCAGAGTCGAATGGGCTAGTGGAAAGAGCAAATAGGAAGATATTAAATATATTGAGGGTAACACTAGGGGGATCAGACCCCAACTGGGATATTGCAATACCGGCGGCACTGAGTACTCTGAATCATTCATATCATATATCAATTAAAATGTCACCGCATGAAGCATTGTATGGTACCCCAGTTAGAACACCTTTCCATGTATTAACGCCTACAACTAATCTATCAAATCCTTTAAAAGAATGTATAAATGCAAGTATAAGTCGATATGATATCCTTCGAAAGAATTTAGAAGAATCACAAATCATAATGAAAAGGAATCATGATAAAATAGCGAAACCAACTAAAACATATACCGTGGGTGATAACATCTACATTCAAATCAATGTCAGAAAAGGGCTCAATTATAAACTAACACCTAAGTTTGAAGGCCCATTTAACATTTTGGAAACATTAACGGCCAAAAGGTTTAGAGTTCAAAACGTATCCCAACCCACGGATGAGAGAATAGTACCATTGGCTCACATAAGAAATTAAAAAGAAAAGAGAGGAAAAGAAGTGAAGGAAAATTTTATTCTATTTTATGTGATTAAAAGTTTTCTTTTTAATACAGGAGTAATTACATATATTTTTTCTCGTTACAGGTTTCCAAGATGAATTTTTTGCTGTTGGGAGTGATATTGTTCGCTCAGACATTTTTCTTGTATGGGATGAACTCTAAGATTAAAAATATATATTTTAAATATGGCAATATAGTTGAAAGACAAGAAGATATTTTTATTACATCAACCAACGTAATTGTAGAAGTGAATATGCAAGCAATTTTTCTTCAAGAGAATGAGGTCATTAGCTTAAGAACCGCCATTTCAAGGTTTTCTGCATCATTGGATGAGTTGCATAGAAGACATTTTCATTTGACTACTAAGAGTTTGCTTGGATCAACATTAAAAGTTGCTGAGATGCTATCTGATGACTTGAAAAATAAGACTGGCGAGACAGGATCTTTGGCTTATGACCTTTTGATGTGGACTGTAGGACACGAACATAAAGAAAGACGGAATCCGTTTATTTATGCTCCATTAAGCATCTTTGGGTCTGTTGCAAGTTTAGGTTTAGGAATTTCCAATCGTCTTAAAATTAGTAATCAAAATAAGAAAATTGAGTTCTTGACTCATAAAGATGAATTGATTATGTCATAACTAAGGAATCAGTTAGCTTCAATCAATAAAATTATGGATTTATTAAATGAACATTCAGATAATATCGTTCAAATTATGGAAGTACAGGATTTGTTGGCAACATTAACGTATTATGATTCAAAGATAGATCACATACATAACAGAATTACACATTTCATTGAGAAATCCAAGGATTATGTAGAAGCTATCACGTTAGCAACTAAAGGTGTATTGTCACCCCATTTGTTGCCTATAAGTTACTTAAAATTAATTCTGAAGAACGGAAGGGATAAACTAGGCTATGTTCCTTTGTTAGGCGAACATAGGTTAGAATTTTATTACAGCCTAATTACAGTAAACGTAGATAATAACAAGATTAGGATTACAATTCCCTTTGATTCTTCTGATGCCTGGCAATCTTACAGAATATCACCATTTCCGACTTTCATGACGAATCACTCAAATCCAGTAATATCCAGTTTGACAGGGCACGTATTGATTTCCCCAGACAAGGAAACATATACGGTCATTAAAGACTTAAATCAATTAACTCACTGTTCAGACGCAATGGATAGAAAAATATGTACAGCTGACTCATTTGAATTCCATAAAAACTTAATGGATTCATGCGAGTTAGGTATAGTGCTAGACGGTGCTTTCTCCCATACAAGTGAAAATTGTCTGGATAAACTTTATCCCTTTGACAATAATGAGTTCAATTGCAGACTGAATAATGGCTCGTGGATACGATACGACAAGGACGGCTTCAATGTATCATGCCCTGACGGATCCACGTCCTTCACACATATCTTCGTCGCAGCAGATGGTTGTGTCGGGACTTCCCCGAATTCCATGGTGACTGGTCTACGGACAATCATCAGAGAACGAGCCTACTTCGCGAAATTCGCGTGGACCTCTACAATGCCAGCACTTCCTCTCCCGTAAAACGTACATGTGGCAAAGTGGTTGATGAAACTTACTGAAAAGGACCACCTGTCACCGACTTATAAAGAAATTCTTCACCCCATACTACTGGCTGGTTTGTGTATCACGGTGGTGATATTTATCGCCGTGAACATCCTTGTTTGGCGTAGGTTACGGCACAGCAAGCAGCTAAAAAGGAATGAGTTGCCTAGTCCCGACAACACGCCCTATTTGATCCAGTTCAAAGCTGTTTGAGTGGCCACCTCATTCGCTAAGGGAGTAATTTGTCGGGAAGATGTTTGTATGAAAAGCTGATTAGTACGCTAGTAATATGTAATTAAAGAAATTTTCTACATTTGCATTGTTAAAAATACATTTAAAACAACATTTAAAAAAAAAATAATAAATAAAATAAAAAATGATATAAATCATTTTTTCTCTCGGCATCTAATAAAAATATATAAGCCGGAATGTTAAAAAAGAAAATAGAGAAAAAAAAATAAAATATATAACAGAATCTATGGGCATCTAATGAAATATATCAGCCCTATATATATATATATATATATATATATATATATATATATATATATATATATATATGTACGAAACCATGGTACGTGTACGTACCAGGAATTCGTGTTTGTGCACTAAAAATTGGGTATTTTGTTTCCGACAAAGGTAGCAATTATTCTTTATCAAGTTACCGAATCATACGTAAGTCAGAAGTTTTTTTGTTTTTTGGTACCATATAATCATTTGCTAGCAATGTACCATATATATGATCTTGGTTTTATCATGCATTTTTCTTTTTGCTTTGGTAATGTCTTTTTTGTATGCATTATTGTTATTATTTTTTAATGTGCCTATTTGGACATTCGTCCACGGTTGATTATGGCTAAAGTTAAACAAAGAATGATACGTATGTCCAGTCACACCTAATAACCATGTTTCGGCTTGTTGTTAAATTTTTGTAAAAAAAAAAAATTGAGATAGCTGGCCGAGCTGATGTAATGATTAGAATAGTTAATATTACATGTTTAAAACAAATGACGTAATATGTCATGTTGGTTGGAGGAGCTAACCCTGGGATTTGCTGTAGTCATTCAAATCGTAAACAGGACATACATTGCAAACCTATGCAAACCTCGGCAAATTGACATTCTTCTTAAACGTCAACACATTGTCTCAGCGTGTGAAAGTTTGTGACGTCACCGGATGCAGGTGTCTTCCGAGTTTGTGACGTGTCTAAAGTAAACTAGGCATACGATATCTGTGATATCGATAATTTAGTCAGTTCATATCTATACTTCACCAGAATTGGTCATCTGGACCAACTCAGCTTCCTCTAGTGATGGAGAAGTTTAACTCTGTTGTTTTTATAGAATAAATACTTAAAAACTATTAAGATGTATTCAGTTAATCCATTTTCATACATCTGAAACAACACTTACTCAATGTGTGCTTATAACAGTAGCACGCCAATATATATATATATATATATATGTGTGTGTCACATATATATATATATATATATATATATGTATATATATATATATATATATGGTATAACTAATAAGAATACAAACATAAATTTATATACAGAACAGGCATTCACAAATCAAAATCAAATTTCTTTAAAATTTTGTTCTAAACACACACACGCATATATATATATATATATATACATATATATACAGTAAATATATACATACATATATATATATATATATATAGATGTGTGTATATATACACAAACATATATATATATATATATATATATGTATGTATATATATATATATATATATATATATGTATATATATCTATATCTATATCTATATACATATACATATACATACACACACACACACACACACATATATATATATATATATATATATATATGAATATACAGTATAAGTTTGAGTATGTGTAAGCTATTTAAGACAACAACGCAAGATTCCAATAAGAGAGCTTGAAGGAGAAAATAACCATAGAATGAATTCTGTATTCTTAAAACAGAGACAAACGAAGATGAATATCAAATAAATGAGAAAATGGATAGACTTTATTATAACCTGTCGGTGATTTTGAATTAGTTGTGCTTCGGTTAGTAAATTCAAGCAAAGGTGAACATTCAAATCTATCTTGCAATAAAAGATGTTAATGGAAATATAGTACGAGCAATATGGAATTAATGGCAAACAATACAAAAAAAGACGTATGAAGATATTTCATTATAAAAAGAAACTTGTAGAAAAATTGTAGAAAAGAACATTATTGATAAAGAGAAAGAAAGACTGAAGGTTCCAATATCTGAATGCGACTGGTAATTTACCCAGAATGACGATGGGTTAAAGGATTTGAAAGAACGACTTTCTTTGGAATCTGATAAACCAGAGCATATTTTAAAGTATAAAAGTAAATTAAAATAAAAAAAAAAAAATATCCACACACCCTCCCCCCCAAATAAGCCATAGGAACCAACTTAATGGTTTTAAGGTCACGAATGATCAACAGAGATCGAATATAGACAAACATGTTCAGCAGCCAAGTCACTATGCTCCCACGTTAGGATCAAGGGGAGTAAGGCAATAGATGTTTATGTCCCAGCCGTACTTATGCACTCCATAAGCCTTCCCCTATAAGTCATATTTCACTCACTAAAACAAAAAAGTCATGTGTCCGTAAAAATCTTTTAAGGGAGAGAGGATTTAACTCCAGTCTACCAAACTCCAATATCCTTTTTACAAACTCCTTTCTTTCATTCGTGTAGCAATATGGAGAAAGTATGTTACCTTGCCAATCGTGAAATTCGAAAGAAGCCTACAATCATTGGGACAATGAAAAGGACTGATGATCAATCTTGACATTTGTCTGGTATCGCCATAGTTCTGTACCATGCCACCCTTTGTCTTTGGGTAGAGTACTCTTGCTTGAGGGTATACTCGGGCACTCTATTCTATCTAACTACTCGTCCTCTGGTTTTTTTTTAAGCTTTTATAGTTTATATGTGAAGTATTTACTTTAATGCTGTTACTTTTCGAAACATATTTTAGTTTAATTCCTAATTTCTTTTCATGCAGATTTTCCATTTTGTTATTTTCTTTCCTCACTGGGCTATTTTCCCTTTTGGAGCACTTGGGCCTACAACATTCTGCATTTCCAACTAAGATAGTAGCTTAACTAATAATAATAATAATAATAATAATAATAATAATAATAATAATAATATATTTTCCATATATTATTTATAAAAGTGACTAATCACAGAAGACAATTCCGGGAATGTTAAATATTTTAATCCAGCAATTTCACTGTCTCAATTTCGTAATGTTCTGCAGATTTTCACAGTTTCCTTTGACAAACGCTTTTCACTGATACAATTAAGACAAAGTCATGATATTTGTTTTGAATTTTAATCGTAAAGATAATATAGAAAATACACTTTTTCCACACAATTACTCATGTTCTTTATTTTATCCTTTTGCAAAGTCACATTTGGAATAAACTAACATTCCAGTGTCTTTACTTATCATGCGGGTTCATTGACACTTAGAAATATCTATTACTGATTTTCTTTCCATACGTAATAAAACTATTTTTTTACTAAAAAGTACTCTCTCCAAGAGAGAGTCCAGCTAGCACATCCACATTCCACCACCGCTGTGCTAACCTACGCCACGGATTACTGAACAACGTTAAAACATCTAAATTTATTTTAGGTAACTTATAACTTTGAATTAAAAAGACCTGAAAAGAGCCCAGAATCACAACGAGTTCATTATAGAATATAAATTGGGTCTGACTAAAGAAAAACAATCAAGTTTGATATAACAGTAACAGTTCCAGCATAAGGAGCCTAATAAATAGACTTGACTGAGCGTACTTCACTGTTTCATTTTACATTACAATTTATATAATATTGTTATTGCACCTTAAATTAATACTATGTTATTGATCTTAACATTGATAATGAGTCTAGTTATATTTTACGCTGGAAGATATGATGTAAGCAGCTCTTCTAGGAGAAGGAAACTCCAAAATCAAGCCATTGTGCTCTGGTCTTGGGTACCATGGTCTTTCACTGTGTAGGGGTAGAGTTCTCTTACTTGAGGGTACACTCAGGCACAGTATTCTATCTTATATCTCTTCCTCTTTTTTTTTTTTTTTTTTTTTTTTTTTTTTTTCATAGTTTTTAAATGAAGTTGCATTTGATTTTTTCGTGGCAATTTTGGGAGGTTCTTCAAACTTTGCTTCAAACAGCATTTCACACCCCAATTGGAGCATTAAAATAAAACTTTCAGAACCCGTGTTTGATCGCTTTTCTTCAAACAGCACTCTACAGAACAAAGGAACATATTGCGGGAAACTGGTTAAGTCTTGTGTATACTACTCAAGCTGCTGACGTCATCCTTTCGTTTCTACGCAGCACATTTTAATCCTAAATGTTATCCATATCCCTCTTAATGTTCTCAGGTAAGGATAATAAAGGATTTTATCGCACTTGTAAGTTATCTAACTATAGAAATTTCAAATTTTACCGAGAGCAAATTGGTGTGATAAGAACAAAACTTTGTGCACTGTCCACCTCTAGGCTCGAAGTTCTTAAGACGATAAGAGAGAGCCGTTTCGGAATTATTACTTTCATCTTTATTTTCAGTACAGCAAGCTTTCATACTGTACGCCGTCTGTTATCATGCTAGACTATATAGTGTTCTTCACTCAAGTGAGTAACTACTGCACTATAATTGTTCAGTGGCTACTTTCCTCTTGGTAAGGGTAGGACACTCCAGAATCAAACGATTGTTCTCTAGTATTAGGTAGTGCCATAACCTCTGTACCGTCTTCCACTGTCTTAGGGGCCCCATTCACGCTCAGTTGCAGCCTTCAGGTTAGAACGTTTTGGGCGTGGTTTAACTGTGTCGTTGCGTTTATGGCGGGATTTTATTCGTAAGGTTCGAACTCACTGGCGACCAGACAGCTCTAGACCTCTTCGAACAGGCCTGAATGTATGTGAAGTGTCTTCGACGTTGCAGCCCACGTCGAAGACACCTCACATGGTCTGCAGGCTTATCCTCATTTTATGGTCAAAAGTCGCCGTAGAAGAACCCCAGTAAGCAAGCACTATCTCAGACATCTTGGTAGATAAAATATTTGCGAACTAATTCATTAATGTATACAAGTCTATCCCTTGGTGATTTAGCTAGGGTTGCCAGACATCCCGATTTTGCGGGACATGTCCCGAGTTTTATCATTTTGTCCCGTGTCCCAGACTAGACCCGCATTAAGTTCATCATTAAAAATATATAAATAAATGAAAATAAAATATTAACAAATTAAAATCCTTACATCATGATATCACGTAAAATGGTGATTCTTTCTTGAAATTACGATGGTGATAATATAAAGTGAGTAACCAAAATATGTTACTAAAGGTTTACTGTGTTTACATAAAGTAACCAATCGCGTTATCAAATTATTAAATTGGTTAGCACCAGGTGAGTTCTGACTATTGAGTAGTAACATACTGCAACATTTCACTTTAACCCTCCGTACCAAAGTGCCATTACTGCTTGCTACAGCCTACCTTTTCCTCTTTAAAACTAATTGCATGCAGCCCGAGATGTCAAAACGTAAATGTAAAATTCGTGATGAATAATCCAGCTAGTGGACATTTATCAAAAAAGGAAGCAATTGCTTTGAAGCCATTGCAGTTTCAGTATTGATCATGGCGGGAAGAATGATATCACGAGAAACATTGATTCGGCAAAGCACACAGAACGCATTTCCTCCACTTCAAAAGATGATAGAATAACAAACATCATGGTCAAGAAAAACACAACAAACTTCATTACCAAGAAAAACACAAATAGAGAAAATAAGATATTAGCAGCATAAGTAGCCATGACCTTTCATACCGTTTGCCATCATTTAATTAAAACGATTGTACAAATATAGTACCATTATTATTATTATTATTATTATTATTATTATTATTATTATTATTATTATTATTATTACCTATGCTATAACCCTAATGGCTCCAAAAGGGAAAATAGCCAAGTGAGGAAAGGAAATAAAGAAAAATACAAGAAGTTTAAGACCAATAACAACATTGAAATAAATGTTTCTTATATAAACTATAAATACTTGAAAATGATAAGAGGATAAAAACTTCAAAATAACAAGAGAAACAAGATAGAATAGTGTGCCCGTGTGAACCCTCAAGTAGGAGATCTCTAACCAAAGATAGTGCAAGAACATGGACAGAGGCTATGTCACTACCCAAGACTGGAGAAAAATGGTTTGATTTAGAAAGCTTTGATGTCTTTACATGGATGTTATTAGATGTACCTCCAGTATGGGAACAGATACAATCTTCTTGTCTAGTGTTAAAAGACAAAGGAGTAAAAATTTATACAACGTCCTTTTTTGCCTGTGGTCAACTTCTAAAATCCTCCTTGATCAACAATTATAGAACAAACGTTATGAATGGATGACCAAGATGTGTCAAGAAAGGTAGTTTTCCATCCTTCAGCAGTTAGACTTCAAGGAACAGTATTCTGAAATATTCATTTTGTGTGAATATCTATTCAATATTCCTGCTCCTAATACAAATGTGGTTCTATGATGTCTGCTCTATGGACAGACGAGAGGAATAAGTTAGATGTGTCAACTATAGAAGCTATTTTACAGTGTAAATGGAATATAAATTGTCATTGCAAAGAATTTTAAACATGCTTTTCATATGAAAAAGTTGATTTGTTTCATTGATTACTACTTTTCCAAGTTAGTCTCGTTTTCTTTAGTTTCTCTCTTGTAATTTGCTTTAAATATTAACTTTCCTATTTTCGTTTCTTCATATCCCATTATAATGCTTGATGTTTCTTGATGCGTCTCTAGACTGTAATATGTTGATCTGTCTGTGTATATACTATATGTGTATAAATTTATCTAGATATAAATATTATAGGCTGAGAATTGGGAGATTTAAGAGTGTCCCGGATTGCTTATCTTGAAATCTGGTAACCCTAGACATGGCACATCTCATGTCAGTGTCTTTCCCTAAATGCGAAATGTACACTCATCCATTCGTAGATAATTAAATAAATCATAAGGCTTCCATACTAAATGTGACAACAGGTTTATGTGTGATAGTACTTCTGTTTTTGCTAGGCATTCCTTCATCCATACCCTTTACCCCTTTCTCGGCTGCTTACGTTTCTCACAAGCTACAATATATATATACATCACACACACACACACACACACACACACACATATATATATATATATATATATATAGATTTATATATATATATATATATATAATATATAAGTGAATATATATATATATATATATATATGTGTGTGTGTGTGTGTGTGTGTGTGTGTGTGTGTGTGTGAGTATGAAAACAATGTTCCTTGGCAGCACCATCTATTGCCGAAGCGCCCTACTAATTAGCTAAAAAAATTTAATGGGTTTGGGTATTTCGGAAGGTTCATATGTTACTATGAAAGTTTTCCAATGAATTGTCTATTAATATTCGTCTGGTGATTTTTTCCATATATCTATATTAAATCATATTGATCATTAGACTTCCTATATTCCTTTTTGGGGCTCAAGCCATGTCATCCTGATGGAAGTTCCAATAGGGTAGCTTACTTGGTTATATTACAACTACGGCGATATTCCCAGAGAATTTACCTTAAGGTACCCAGAATTCTAACTTTTGGAGCGAATATCCCTAATAAAAGAACCAGGGATATCGCGAAATATCAGAGGACGTATTTTTGAAACGCCACATGGCAATCTGCACCGCGAACAGAGATAACACTTCGAAAGGGGTTAATTGGCAAGAAAACGAAAATGAGAAAGAAAAAGGAGAGCCGCTCGCAAGGCTCTCTCTTCTCCCGTTTCGTGAGCATGCATTGCGCCACTCACGGCGCCATCTGTATTCCTTTTTGCGTAGCTTAACAACTCGGTGTTTTTTCCTGTGTTTCTCGCAAATTATTGGATTTAATCAACTTCGTCTGCCTCTGATAAGTTGAGTATTATTTCTTTTATGTATAAATGTAGGCTCTTGGTAATTTTTAAAGTGATTAATAGTAATATCTTTGTTACAAGAGCTGTTGCCTACCAGAGGCGTCCTGGACGCTGTCGCTCACTAGGTATGAGTTATTTAGTTAGCTAGAGCAACGTTCCCGGCTGTTTTGCTTTAATAATTCGAGCTGTTTAGCGTTACATAGGATTTCTTTATATGATGCTTTTCGTATTATTTGTTGTGGCGAAGTATTCGCCGATTCTGGCCTACGCTAGACCGTGTAGCCTAGTCGTTTGGCCCTAGTACTTTCCTGCATGATATTCAGATTTCCGAGTGTTTTGAAAATTTTATTGAAGCTTTAGGCAGTTTTATACATTTAAGATTATATTGATTTCTTCCAAGATAGTATACGAGTGAGTTTCGGTGATTTAGGTAATCGATTCTCTTGGCGCCTAGGCTAAGTTGCCTATGGGGCCTTAGTATACTTTCTCATGCTCCCCGGTTGCTCTCTTTTCTTCAGAAAAGGTGTGCAATCCCTTTCCCTCTGTTTAAGACTTGGGCTTAACCCTAGTGGTTTATCTGAATTAATTTTCGATACAACTATATTAGGGTGTTGCTGTTCCTTCCTGTTTCCAGTAAGTCTGGCTTCAGAGAGGGGGCAGAACATCAGAGTTCTTAGTCTGAGTCTGTTTATGTCTGGCTTGGGGTTGAGACACCCTCGCTAGACTGACAAACACATAGGAGACTTAGCCTCCTTAGGTCACTTTCGAAGGTTTCTGTACGAGATGATTCCTTCTTCTTGTGATCTAGCAGACTAGTCCATTGTTGCTGTTCTCGGTGGCGAGGATAGGATCCTTTTTCTGGTAATAGCAACACCTTCCTTGCTTTGGTTCCGTGGGGGTTGGCAAGTATTGCTGGCCTCCCTCCTCGGATCTCCCTTAGGCTAAGATGAGTTTTATTGGCTGCGGGTGATTCATTACTAAAGCAAGGTTGGTAGGACCCTCTTCGTCCCTTCCCCCTCTTTCCTCTGTAATGGCCTAGCCGTTACATTACTGTCCGTCATTCTACATCTGTACCTAGCATAGGTTAGGATGTGGAGTTGACTCAAAGGTCTTCTGCTTTGAGTGCTGCCCGGACCTCCCTTGGTCCCTCATCCATGTTTGTCTGTAGAGCCAGATGGCATTGGTCAGGAAGACTGAATTAGATTCTCCCCTTCCTTATGTGCACTCTTTCGGGTTGCCGGGCTTTGAGGTAGTACAGTCTCTTATCCCGGCATCCATTCTGTTTTCTTCTAGTGTTTTACTCTAGCCGGCTGCCGGCCTAAGTGGCCGGCAGCCTGGCAGTCGGAGTTCTCTGGTTCTTTTGCTGCCGGCCGGCATCGGTTGTATACCTTTGCCGGCCGGCAATTATCACGCCATTGTCTGCCGGTCGCTACGAGTGGTGGCCGGCAGCCGGGTGCTACCTTGTGTAGTTGCCGACCGGCACTGGCTTTTGCCGGCCGGCAGTTACTGCCGGTCGCGACATGCATTTGAACCAGCGTTCTGCTGCCGTATAGCTCTTAAGTAGTATACTTTAGATCTAGGTATGGTGAGTGCCGGCCGGCACATTACCTTCTATACTGTACTAGTATTCTTCAGTATAGTATATACTGTAGGGAAAAAACTATAGTATAGTATTGTTACAACACTGTGTTTTCTAACATTTTTGTGTTATCCTGCACAGCCCTTTGGTGTTGCCTTACAGATAAAGAAAGTGAGTTCTTTCTTGTTTACTATCCGATATTTTAAAATCATCTCTTAGGTGTGAGCTACACCTGTTTCCTCTGGAAATTTTCCATTGGTTGCTCTAGGACGGATTAACCATATGATTCTATTATCTGGAAGGTTGCAACAATTGACTGTGCGGGAAACACTAGTGTGTGTCTTTCCTTTCTGTTTTGTTATGCTAAACTATGCATATCCTGTGATACGTAGTTCACTTGATACTCATGGAAATTTCTTCTCTTTACAGGAGGACTATCCGAAGTGCGGATGTGTTTTTTTGCAACGTCCGCAGCAAGAACTTCTGCGGACATGAGTTTTGTAGGAGGCATGCAGCATGCGCTGTCTCCAAGGGTGATCTCCGGTATTGGGACCCTCAGGTATGTACCCTGTGCACTAACCTGGTTGCTGAGGCTTTTGATTCCCCTAGGATGGCGGAGTCAAGGGATATAGCAAGGGAGAAGCTTCGTACCTGGGTAAGGGGTTTCCAGAAGAACACCTCTGGACCTTATCTTCCAAGTGAGAAGATGAGGGCTTACCTTTTCTCCAGAGCATCAGCTGATGCAGTGATTCCCCAGCCTCAAGTGGAGATCCCCATAGTTCAGATCCCGGTGGATGCTGAAGTCGCGGTCGCCCTGCAGGACATCCAGTTGGACGACAGGATGTCGGACGTGTACGAGCGTCTGGAGGAGGACCTCCTGGCAGAAGGCCAGGATGAAGATCAGGCTCCAGACATTGAAGAGGAAGAGGTCGACGAGGTGTCGGCTGCTCCAGTTCAGGTCCCTGAACCTATTCCCTCAACATCGTCCGCTCTCCCAGTAGAGCTGGGAAAGGCCCTCTCCTCCATCGTTGGAATGATCCAACAGATGCAGAAGGAGAATAATGAGAAGGCGGCTGCAATGGAACTGCAGATGCAGAAACTTGCAGCATCACGTGGGCCCCAGAAGAGGCTCAACGTGAAAGACCTTCCCTTGTGCTCAGATGCTAACCCGTGGAGATATGCTGAGCACATGCCGATGACGGTCGGAAAGATCTTTATGTCGGAAAAGTTGGGCTCAGTTCCCCTAGAGGAGGTGGAATTCTGGCCCAGCAAAGGGTCGTATCCGAACTGTTATGTCCGTTTGAGGAAGGAACCAGCTTCAAAGGAGGAGACAGAGCCGAAGGAGGTCATAGTGATGGACCATGCTAAGGCTCAATCTTTGCTTTCATCCTCGATGGAAGAGAGGGGCTTTACGAACTCAAAGGTTGCTGCTTTGAGTAAGAAGCACCCTTCCTTTGTGTTCTCTCCTGCTAGAGCCTTCCCCTTTTTACAGAAAGGGTTTGCGGCTGTGCTAAACCAGTCGAGGCTGGCAAGCCATGCCCCTCCTTGGAGGAGTGTAAACCCTTGTCGCTGGCCCTACCTATGGACCACAAGGACTGTTCGCATCGGCTGCGGTGAGGCACGAGCCAAGGAAACTAATCTCCTCCAACATTTAGGCAAAGACCTTTTTCCTAACGAAGCGGTCAAGGAGGTCATGGATAAGGCCGCCACGGAGAATAGAAACCTTCTGCAGAAGTGGGGCCTGTCTATCAAGAGTAAGTCTTCCCCGGATGAGGGTCCCCAACCAAAGAGGAAGACTAAGAGGACTAGGCTACCCTCTCGGCCAGCCAAGCCATTTAGACAGCAACAGCAACAGCAATTGCCTATGCCTTCAGTGCCCCAGATGGTGGCACAAACCCCGACCACATTCCACTGGGTACCCCAAGCCGTGTCGACACAGTCTCCGGCATTTAACCCTACGTTCTAAGGGCAGTCAACTTCCTTTCGAGCAAAGCCTAGAGGAGCAGCCAGAGGCTCGTCTAGGCGCCCCTCAAGGGGAAGGGGATTCAAGGGTGGTCGCGGTCAGGGAGGCAAGACTTCAAGACAGCATTCGAAGTGAGATGATACCGGTAGGAGGGAGACTTCAGAATTTTTGCGATCGGTGGACCTTCGATCCCTTTTCCAGAGTCTAGTAGGACTCTTCCCTGTAGGGGGCAGGAAGCACTAACATGGTTTATGGTTAGTTGAAAAGATGTATAACAGTGACATCTTAGGTCTCTAGGTCTAGTCGACCGGGGAAATACCTCCGTGGAGTACGGCACGTTTTGAGAATCCACAGATACAGTAATGCTCTGGTATACTTCCATCAGGACGACATGGCTTGAGCCCAAAAAACGGATTTTGAGCGAAGCGAAAAATCTATTTTATGGGTGCGATGGCCATGTCGTCCTGATGGACCCCCCGCCCTTCCCTTTCTATGAAAGGGCTGTAGGTCCCCTCCCTACATACAGTATCTGTAGCACCTCGTGTATCGCTACAAGGAATACAGATGGCGCCGTGAGCGGCGCAATGAACGCTTACGAAACGGGAGAAGAGAGAGCCTTGCAAGCAGTTCTCCTTTTTCTTTCTCGTTTTCGTTTTCTTGCCAATTGACCCCTTCGAAGTGTCATTTCTGTTCGGGGTGCAGATTGCCAGGTGGCGTGTCAAGAATACGTCCTCTGATATTTCGCGATATACCTGGTTCTTTTATCAAGGGATATTTGCTCCAGGAGTTAGAATTCTGGGTACCTTAAGGTAAATTCTTTGGGAATATCGCCGAAGTTGTAATGTACCCAAGGAAGCTACCCTATAGGAACTTCCATCAGGACGACATGGCCATCTCACCCAAAAATAGATTTTTCGCTTCGCTCAAAATCCGTTTTTCACACCTATATAATTTGTTGCTTGTTCATTCACAAAATGCAAGCTAAGGTTAGGCTGTGTATTTCATGCATATATAATATTGAAAATATAACTTACAGAATATATGAAAGACAAGCATCCGAAATAGAACCTTGTGCCTAAGACTAAACTAGGAGGGGAGAAGATTAGTGGTAGATGGTCTAATATTGTCTTAGGCTTCTTATCAGTCACATTTTTTCTTTCTCAAACCATATCGAGATATGGTCTGAAAAGATGCTCTGTTTTTTTTTTTTTGCTGCCTTTAAATTTAATGAGATTTTTTTTTCTAGAGGTACCAGTTTGCACTTACATTAGTAAAATAAGGGCCTCTCGAAGTGGCCTTAGCATCTATTAGGCACTGTTTCAATGCATAATTTCGGACTTTAATAAAGTACACATTCTGCAAATTCTAATCATATATGCATTCATTAGGCATCGATAAATGCAAGGAAAAATTGCGCCAATAAATGATAGTAAATGGCAATATATTCAACATATGTTTCTTGTTTTACATATTGGTGACGGACTGCTACAATTGTTTTAAAGACTTCAGTTAGCGTTACCAAGTCTTTAGATCCCAAATTCCCCTGAAAATGGTGGAAATACAACAAAATCATGAGCTTGAAAAGAAAGCTTGGGAATTTTTTCCATCTGGTAACACTGACTTTCGTAAGCCAGTAGCAGACGACAGAAGCAGTGACATCTGTTGCGGATGCGCCCTACTAGAGCGGTCAAATGCTCACATAAATCCAAGAGACGTTCCTATCTTCCCTTTACCGTCTTTGGTCTTGGGTTAGAGTTCTCTTGTTTGAGGGTTCACTCAGGCAAACTATTCTTTTATCTTATTTCTTTTCCTCACTGGGCTATTTTTCTCTATCGGAGTACTTGAGCTTATAGCATCTTGTGTTGTATCTTAGCTAATAACAACAATAATAATAATAATAATAATAATAATAATAATAATAATAATAATTGGCGATTGCGTACCACTCGAGAAATGGACTCTATAGCATTGGCTGCCCTTTAGAGAAATGTTATCTAGATAAGAAAAATAAAGTCTTAAGACCTTTGTAGAGGGAAAGTGCTTGCTCGACTGAAACCTTATATCATATCACGACAAAACGGTATAGATATAAATTATAATAGGACCATTTGTAAATATGGTTCATTTGTCAGATAAAATACTATTTACATAACTATGATCCAGTTGTTATTTATATTTATATCGTTTTGACGTGATAGGATTTAATAGGCCTCTGCACTAAACTAAGAAATTAAAAATGTTTTATGATACTGAAAAAGCTTTAAGGCCTTTTTGGAGGCTAAGATGCCCTTACACTAATGAGGTAGAAATGAAGCTTTATAATGTTGGTTTAGAGACCACTCATGAATGGCAGAAGCAAGAGAGTGACAATACCCTAGGGCGTAGAGGCTGACCTTATTCACATATGATCAGCGACCAAGGCCCTCTCCACGCAAGCTATGATAGGCAGGGCCAGGCTATGGTAAGCAGCTCTTCTGGGAGAAGGAAACTCCAAAATCAAACCATTGTTCTCTAGTCCTGGATAGGGCCATAACCTCTCTACCATGGTCTTCAACTGTCTTGGGTTAAAGTGCTTAAGGGTACACTCGGGCACACCATTCTATCTAATTTCTCTTCCTCTTCTTTGTTAAAGTGTTTATAGTTTATATAAGAAATATTTATTTCAATGTTGATAATATTCTTAGAATATTCCATTTTTCCTTGTTTCCTTTCCTCACTGGGCTATTTTCTCTGTTGAGGCCACTGGGCTCTTGATATCCTGCTTTTTAAACTAGGGTTGTAGCTTAGCAAGTAATGATAATAATAACAGTACTGATAACTAAGCAGGTAAACCTATAGACTCCCCAAAAACGCCTCCTCCTTAGTTCACAAGGATGGAGAGGTTGCAGGCACTACAAGAAGCTATTGAGTTTGATCAGGTCTCGAACCCTAGTCCGGCCATCACTGTGCAGGGACGTTTCCAATAATCAGGTACATGAGAAGAGAACGGGATTTATGATGCATTGGTTTTCAACACTAATTACCAATAGAAGAGGATTAGGCAACAGGATAATAGTTGTAAGAATTATATTAGCCATCTTTGTCAGAAACTGGCTAGTCCAGTGCTTGTTCCAGAGACGAAGAAATTGCAGGATTTGAGCATTTAGGGGCAAACGACTACAAAAGCAAAGAACATTCTTTAATTCTAAGGTCGTTGAGGAACTATTTTGTTTTTCCTTTTAAGGCTGCTTTCCTAGTCCTATCACGTAGTTGTACCTTGCTCTCTACAGCACCTACAAAATCAGTTTATTGTATACATTCGTTTATATTTTGCTTATCACATTGCATAACTGGTGTTTATTGTCAAATCTACATTATCGAAGCACTTGAAGAACAAGAAAGTCTTCAGTTTCTTCTTGAGCAAGATATTTCTTATTTATCAATTCTCTATTTTGAATTGTTTTATTACTAACGGATCTAATATTTACATAGCCGCAGTTTATGACATCCATAGTATCCATGGTCATTATTGTCTGCGTCTTTTCAATTCCAAATCATAAGCTTTACAATTTCTTGAATTTACTATATGATCATCACGTATGTTCAACATATTACAGTTTATAGATTTTATCTGTTGTGAGTTAGATTCCTTGGTGGTGTGATTTCCTGAACATTTCCCACACACTTTATCATTAGTCGTGAACTAGGCAGGTATTATAATCGAACATGATGCTGTGAAAATCTCCAACGTTGGAAGAGGGAAAGGTAACGTCGGATAATGAAATATTGGTGGGATGTAGCATTCGACATGGATAGAGTGCGAGGCATTGCTCACACAAAGGTTTAAAGACCATTCATGAATGGCAGAGGCAAGGGACAGTGGCAATGCCGTAGAGACTCACCATATATATATATATATATATATATATTCAGCGCCCAAGCCCCTCTCCTTCCAGGCTAGGACTCAGCAGGTAGAACTATTGTCCTACCTCAAACCCCCATACTTACTTCACAAGGACGGTGAGCTGTAAACACTACAAGAAACTGTCAGCACCGAGGAGCAACAACGGTGGGGGAACACCACTCCTTATTAATCTATTTACTGATAATAAAAAAAAAGGTTTTGGGCAGCATAATGCAAGAAATGAAGTGATTTTGGAGGTAAAGTAGAAGATTAGAAAATAAGTGCAGCTAAGTTCCGGGAGAACGCTGCTTATTCCTTATAGTAACGGCTATAATGTTCTTCATAAGACACAAGGTGCAGTGACAGCTCCTAACTTCTACGGGAAGTAAAACACAGTCGACTATCCTCTGGGTGAAGAGATCTCATTTTCGGTTGCCCTCCAAATGAAAGCTTTTGTGCGCTGCATAACTCGCGAGATTTGTTTGTCATGCACATTCTGTAACTGGAAAATCACACTGCGTGTCTGTTTGAATGGTCAAATCTACACACACACACACACACACACACACATATCCAGATTTTCCCGAGCTATCACTCCGGATGGGGGCTCTTAGACCCAAATCCACGCTACCATGAGACTCAATCAGAAAACAAGACAGTCTTTTTGAAAGAATTTAATATCATCAGTACTTCTTATGACAAATGGGAGCTTTTTGTTCAATCTTAAGGTTGCATTTAGAACTCATTTAGATCTGTTAAAGTTGCAGAATTTTTTTCTTGATCTTTTAAATATGAGAAACCTTCTTCCTTCGAAGTAGTGAAGAACAACAATTCTTAGTAAAATGAAAGACATCAGCATCAGCGGAGCAAGAAACTGGAATGACTCTCTTATCTTGAGTTTTGGACGAATGGCTGTAGCAAAGAAGCCGTGAAACAAAAAGTTAAGTGGAGAGAAAATCAAAGTTTCAAAACTCACTGAGATCAGGAGTCATGAGGTCACGGTTTCGGTGACCAAAGGAAAAGTCGGGGGTAAAGTCTCTTATGTCAGCCCACCACAAACTCTCAAATTACCAAAGTTAGCATCGTGTGGAGGGATTTGGAGGGAAAGAATGAAGGTTTGTGTTACAGCAATAAGATAAAATGGAAGATTCAAGAGAAGAAATCTGATGATAGTAATATTGTTATGAAGTGGAGAAAATATTTAAAAAGTTGAATGAATATATTTTTTGCGTTTTGTTTTTCTCATACTTTTAAGCATTTTTTTTCATATAGGGGTTTCTTTTTCAGACAAGCTCTTCTACACTTTTGTAACCATTCTTTTTTTTTTGTACGTAGTTACCCTCTCGGATATATTTGCAAAATATAGTTCATAAATGCCACTGTAAATTCAGTTCTAATCTTCTGTCACAATATTCAGCGTAAAGGTGGTCGAAAACCACGGGTTTTTATTTCCGAGATTATAATATCACAAGAGGCGGATAGGGACTCGACAGAGAGTCCCATTTAGCGAGGTAACCTAAGCGTTAACAAATCAAAACAAGTTATGTAAAACTGTTTACAAGTCCTGTGTGCTAGTTCCCAAAGTTTTTAAATGACAGACATTTTTTTTTCTTTTTCTCTTTGGTGAACCCTGCAGCCCCTTATGAAGATGTCATTCCGTGAAAGTCGAAAAATTCTCTTAAATTTTTCTTCCCTCATTTCCAGACCTGGAGAAGATGTAATTCCTGAACGATTTAGTATATAGTTTATCCATTTTTACCACCTTCGAAAGAATAGAGAAAAAAGTATTTCCGATTAAATATGAGAAAAGAAAAACTGTCATTGCTCTCATCATTCCCATTCGGATAAAACTTAAAACAATGCTTTTAGTGAGCTGTTACGCAAGACTAATCTAAAACGCGACATGAGGTTAGAGGCGTCGAAGGTCAGGATACAGATCCCAAGATGGAATATATCAATGTATTGTGTCCTGGAGGGGAAGGAAATTCAATATGGTTCCGTCTCCGTTGGTATTCAATATTCTGGGTAATCAACTGTATGCATTGATTATTGACTATCAACGTAGAACTTTCGAAGGCTTTGCTAAGTAAATTCCACTTATGCAGACAAATGGTAATTTGATCAGGTCAGGTCGAGCCACAAGATATTTCCTATTTCTTATTCAAGTAAATGTACAGTTATTCTTATTCTTTAAAACTTGAGTGGTATCTTTCCAAGAAAGGAATTTGTCAATTTTTCTCTTTTACTGTATTTTGATACTTTATGTGAACAGTAAAGAAAAAATTTGAATAAGTTAAGATATGTAATTGGTGATATATATATATATATATATATATGTATATATATATATATATATATACACTCACACACATACACACACACACACACATATATATATATATATATATATTATATGTATATGTATATATATGCATAGATATATATATATATATATATGTATGTATATATGCATATATATATATATATATATATGCGCATATATACATACATATATATATATATATATATGCATACATATACCTGTATATATATATATATATACGTATATATACATAAATATACCTATATATATATATATATATATATATTTATATATATA
Source organism: Palaemon carinicauda (assembly GCF_036898095.1). Taxonomy (NCBI): domain Eukaryota; kingdom Metazoa; phylum Arthropoda; class Malacostraca; order Decapoda; family Palaemonidae; genus Palaemon; species Palaemon carinicauda. Next base: position 70,392,213 of record NC_090736.1, read on the forward strand.
TATATATATATATATCTGTGTGTGTGTGTGTGTGTGTGTGTATATTTATGCATATATATATGCATATAAATAAATACATGCATATGTATATACATATATATATATATATATATATACATGTACGGTATGTTGGTGCGTGTTTAATTTAGCACTAAGTGGTTTCCAATGATCCCTACACTTTTCATACTTTATATGTTGACCTTTAATCCCGCTGTAGAATATTACCACAACATTAGCCGCCTCGTACACATGCAGCAATGGCTCATCAACAACGGATCGAGCCCTCGTAAACACTTAGCAGCATTCAGTCCTAACTTGGGCGCGTTCTCTTTCCAACACTTCTTTCACTCTAATTCATTGAAACTTTATCTCTTCCGAGTGACACACCATCTTATCCTCCTTCATTATTCATTATTACAATTTTCACATCGACATCACTTATGGTAATCGAGGTCTTCATCTCAGTAGCTTACGTGACATTATTTCTTTTGTTGTATTTACTACCAAAGTATTACTTCCAGAAAGAAGACATGATTCAACAGTGCCTGTATATAGTATAATGTAGTCTTTTCGCTTTGATTCCTATAGACGCTAAACGTTTCTTCCTCCTGATTGCACACCATGGGAAAAGGGTGTTGGGGGTGGGGGGGTGGGGGCGGGAGGTTGAGGTGGGGAAAAGGATTCTCATTCCTAAATAGCACCCTCTGTGTGCATATGCTTGTACACCCATAAAAAAGAAGGCAAACAAACATACACAATGTGCAGTCAGGTTTTATCTTCTTGATGAAAACCTAATTCAAGCATTCATGGAAATTTAACGAACTACTTCTCTTATAATATGCCATACTCACCTATGCCATTAATTAGAACGCAAGGCAAGATGAGATTGAACACATAAAACATCGGTCTCCTTCTCAGCTTTATGGTGAAGGTTATATCTGGGTAGGGTTCGGGGCAGCAGGAATAATACGTGATGTTCTTCATTGCTGTGAACTCTACCAGGTCAAATTCTCCGTTGCTTTGGTAGATGGACATGTCTCCTTCGTCCATCTACTGCATAAGGTCCAACTGCGAGGAGAGAAAACGTTGGTTTGGAAAGAAAAGTATATAATTTACACTTTGCTTCTCATAAAATATACGTTGTTTTGTTGCACATTCTCTTCCAGTTTCTATTTTAGAGGCTATTTCAAAAGCGATTTTGAGTCAGTTGATTTACTCCTTAACAACCCATTGATGTGTTCAACAGAATTATTTTTGTTTTCATATTGATTCTAAATAATCATATTCCCCACTCTTGCTTACTCGTGTTTAATACACTAATAATTCTTAAGAAGAAAAATATTCATTTGCCCAAGAGCGTTTCTTTTTATATTCGTAGATATAGATTAGGTAATGTTTTTACTTTCTTCGTTTTGAAAGACAAAATTTGGGAAATTGGAATTAGAAATGACAATCTCAATTCTTATGTCATCTGTATTAGTTTCTGACTCAAAATCTTACTAAAAATATTCCTGGCTTTACTCTACAATTTTATGCCCAATGTATCTTACTTTCATTCATATCTTATTTCCCTTCTTATAATCATATTAACTATTTACTATTATCAAGCTAGGACCAGGGAGGGCCAGACAATCGCTGCTGATGACTTAGCAGGTAAGGCCTATACGTTCCTCCAAACTCATCCTTCCTAGCTCACAAAGACAGTACGTTTAATTAACTATTAGAAACTTTCAAGTTTGATCGTGGCTTGAACTACCGTCCAACAGATTGCGAGACAGGGACGTTTCTCATGGGATACCACAATCCCAAGTCAGTTATTCCACTGAAGTATTTAACTCCTGTTTTTTCAGTCACAATTACCTTCTTGATTTAGATAAATTAAGGTCATTACAATTGCTAGGTAATTTTTCCATCTGTAATTACTGTATTCTGTAATACACGTACTGAAATAGATAATTTTCTTAACATATTCTCCTTTTCAAAACCTTATGTATATGCTGTGTTGGAACTCAGGTATTCCAAACAAACAAGTTCTTTTCTCGGAACCTTTGGATAAAAATCTACATTCATATTCACTTCTAACGCTTGCCAATTGTACTACTATTATTATCATTACTGACTAAGCTACAATCCTAGTTGGAAAAGCAGGAACCTATACGCTCAAGGGCCCCGTCAAGGAAAATAGTCCTGTGAGGAAAGGAAATAAGCAAACAGATAAAATAGTATGCCCGAGTGTTCCCTTTAGTAAGAGAATTCTAATCCAAGACAGTGAAAGGCCATGGTAGAGAGGGTATGACACAACCCAAGACTAGAGAACAATGGTTTGATTTTGTAATGTCATTCTAGAAGAGCTGCTTACAATAACTAAAGAGTCTTCTACTCCAAGAGGGAAGAAGAATTTTCAGTTACCTTAGTTTTGTCAGATGTATGAGGAAAGAGGAGAATGTGTAAAGAATGGGCCAGATTATTCTTTGTTTCGATGTATATGTAGGCAAAGGAAAATTAATCATAATCAGAGAGTGGTCCAATGTAGTACTGTATCGACAGTCAAAAGCTTCATTAACTCTCTAGCGGTAGTAGCTAAACGGTTGGCTGGTGTCTACATTTCCATTTGAATTACCCAACACAACTACCCTTTCCCGTTTCTGTAAGTTAAGTAACCTTACATTTCTTCTACAAGACTCCATTTCACGTACACACTATTTGAAGTATCATATTTAAATACATTACTTCAACCCTTTCCAAGTATTCATTTCAAATAAGAGTTGGAAAATTGTAAATACTTTGACCAGAAATAAACCAGTAAGGGAAAGATTCAGCCCATAGAATTTTTAAGCAATAAAAGCAGAAAGTTACAAGAAGAGAGGCAAGATATACAATGGTTGTGACAAGTGAGTCATTTTATAGAAAACGGAGATCCTCCATTTGAGTAAAAAATGCGAGTAAAGTTATAGCGATAGATTTCGGAAGTGCCAAGAGAAGCGACGCAGGAGTTTTGGAGAGAGAGAGAGAGAGAGAGAGAGAGAGAGAGAGAGAGAGAGAGAGAGCGAGAGAGAGAGGCCTAGTGGATAAAATACCAAACCCTTAATGTTAGTGAGCTGGATAGAAAAAGAAAACTATAGTTTTGTTAGTGCAACTAATGCTGTTCCAGATAGGCACATCATCTCGCCATATGTAATTATACATATTCCGTGGAATTGCTCAAGACGTTAGTTACTGAGGACCATATGTAAATGAGCTGTCATAATAAATCATACAGAAGGCTTCGGTGAAGGATGCTGTTTATCCAGTGTTGCCAGAAGGATAGGAGAGCTGGGCAATATGCAGAGGATATGTTGGATTATTCAGTGACCGTGGCGGATATATATATTAATAAAATGTCTAACATCCATCTGGATAGGCCAGTTATCAGAGGGATCTATAACTTGAACAATATTATTTCAAATGGAAGTTTCTGCCTTTGGTAGCCTGAATATTTACAATGTTTTTATCTTCTTCCATGCATATTTTACCACATTATAAACATGCGTAGTTGACAGAGAAAAAGACACAGAGAGAAACGTAAAGATTTGTTACATCCAGAAGGCTCTGCATAACTTTTTTATAAGGCATATCGTTAAAACACAGGGAATTTCATACACCCTTTCAAATATCATAATATGAACGTTTGCTAGGTCCGTGGATGTCTCTCGAACTACTACCCACCAATACATTTGTCTCTAAATTAGTACCAGCGTGTTTTGGGGTCAATAATAGTTCATAGGAATGAGAAACTCATCTCCTTCAGAGGAGAAAAAAGGTAGAAAGTCGTATGATGATATATATATATATATATATATATGTGTGTGTGTGTGTATGTATATATATATATATATATATGTGTGTGTGTGTGTGTATGTGTATATATATATATATATATATATACATATATATATATATATATATATATAGAGAGAGAGAGAGAGAGAGAGAGAGAGAGAGAGAGAGAGCATACACACTGTATATATATGAATATACAAGTACATACATATAATATATATACCTATATGTATTGGTGTGCTACTGTCTTAAGCACACATTTGAGTATGAGTTGTTTTCAGATGTATTTAAATGGTTTACTGAATACATCTTAATGGTTTTTAAGTTTTATTTTTAATAAACAACAGAGTTAAACATCTCCATCACTGGAGGAAGCTGTATTGGTCCACATGACCAATTCTGGTGAAGTTTAGATATGAACTGAATAAATTATCGATATCACAGATATCGTATGCTTGCTTTAATTTAGCCACGTGACGGAATCGGAAGACACCTGCATCCGGTGACGTCACAAACTTTCACACGAGGAGACAATGTGTTGACGTTAAGAAAGAATGTCAATTTGCCGTCTTTGCATTATACATCCTGCTTATAATTTGAATGACTACAGCAAATCTCAGGGTTAGCTCTTCCAACCAACATGACATATTACGTCATTTGTTTTAAACATGTAATATTACTATTCTAACTATTACATAAGCTTGGCCAGCTATCTCAATTTTTTTACAAAAATTTAACAACAAGCCGAAACATGGTTATTAGGTGTGACTGGACATACGTATTATTCTTTGTTTAACATTAGCCATAACCAACTGAGGACGAATGTCCAAATAGGCACATTAAAAAATAATAACAATAATGCATACAAAAAAGATATTACCAAAGCAAAAAGAAAAATGCATGATAAAACCAAGATCATGTATATGGTACATTGCTAGCAAATGATTACATGGTACCAAAAAAACAAAATAAATTCTGACTTATAAATGATTCGGTACCTTGATAAAGAATAATTGTTTACTTTGTCAGAAACAAGATACTCAATTTTTACTGCACAAACACAAATTCCTGGTACGTACACGTACCACGGTTTCGTACATATATATATATATATATATATATATATATATTTATATATAGGGCTGATATATTCTATTAGATGCCCATAGATTCTGTTATATATTATATTATATTTTTTTTCTCTTTTCTTTTTTTTTAATATTCCGGCATATATACTTTTATTAGATGCCGAGAGAAAAAAATGATTTATATCCTTTTTTATTTTATTTATTTTTTAAATGTTGTTTTAAATGTATTTTTAACAATGCAAATATAGAGAATTTCTTTAATTACATATTACTAGCGTACTAATCAGCTTTTCATACAAACATCTTCCTGACAAATTACTCCCTTAGCGAATGAGGTGGCCACTCATACAGCTTTGAACTGGATCAGATAGGGGGTATTGTCAGGGCTATGCAACTCGTTCCTTTGTAGCTGCTTGCTGTGCCGTAACCTACGCCAAACAAGGATGTTCACGGCGATAAATATCATCACCGTGACACACAAACTAGCCAGTATTATGGGGTGAAGAATCTCTTTATAAGTCGGTGACAGGTGGTCCTTTTCGGTAAGTTTCATCAACTGCTTTGCCACACGGCCGTTGTAAGGGAGAGGAAGTGCTGGCATTGTAGAGGTCCACGTGAAGTTCGCGAAGTAGGCTCGTTCTCTGATGATTGTCCGTAGGCCAGTCACCATGGAATTCGGGGAAGTCCCGATACAGCCATCTGCTGCGACGAAGATGTGGTTGAAGGATGTGGATCCATCAGGGCATGATACATTGAAGCCGTCGTTGTCGTATCGTATCCACGAGCCATTATTTAGTCTGCAATTGAATTCTTTATTGTCAAAGGGATAAAGCCTATCCAGACAATTTTCACTTGTATGGGAGAGAGCACCGTCTAGCACTATACCTAACTCGCATGAATCCATTAAATTTTTACGGAATTCAAATGAGTCAGCTGTACATATTTTTCTATCCATTGCGTCTGAACAGTGAGTTAATTGATTTAAGTCTTTAATGACCGTATATGTTTCCTTGTCTGGGGAAATCAATACGTGTCCTGTCAAACTGGATATTACTGGATTTGAGTGATTCGTCATGAAAGTCGGAAATGGTGATATCCTGTAAGATTGCCAGGCATCAGAAGAATCAAAGGGAATTGTAATCCTAATCTTGTTATTATCTACGTTTACTGTAATTAGGCTGTAATAAAATTCTAACCTATGTTCGTCTAACAAAGGAACATAGCCTAGTTTATCCCTTCCGTTCTCCAGAACTAATTTTAAGTAACGTATAGGCAACAAATGGGGCGACAATACACCTTTAGTTGCTAACGTGATAGCTTCTACATAATCCTTGGATTTCTCAATGAAATGTGCAATTCTGTTATGTATGTGATCTATCTTTGAATCATAATACGTTAATGTTGCCAACAAATCCTGTACTTCCATAATTTGAACGATATTATCTGAATGTTCATTTAACAAATCCATAATTTTATTGATTGAAGCTAACTGATCCCTTAGTTCTGACATAATCAATTCATCTTTATGACTCAAGAACTCAATTTTCTTATTTTGATTACTAATTTTAAGACGATTGGAAAGTCCTAAACCTAAACTTGCAACAGACCCAAAGATGCTTAATGCAGCATAAATGAACGGATTCCGTCTTTCTTTATGTTCGTGTCCTACAGTCCACATCAAAAGGTCATAAGCCAAAGATCCTGTCTCGCCAGTCTTATTTTTCAAGTCATCAGATAGCATATCTACAACTTTTAATGTTGATCCAAGCAAACTCTTAGTAGTCAAATGAAAATGTCTCCTATGCAACTCATCCAATGATGCAGAAAACCTTGAAATGGCGGATCTTAAGCTAGTGACATCATTCTCTTGAAGAAAAATTGCTTGCATATGCACTTCGACAATTACGTTGGTTGATGTAATAAAAATGTCTTCTTGTCTTTCAACTATATTGCCATATTTAAAACATATATTTTTAGTCTTAGAACTCATCCCATACGAGAAAAATGTCTGAGCGAACAATATCACTCCCAACAACAAAAAATTCATCTTGGAAACCTGTAACGAGAAAAAATATATGTAATTACTCCTGAATTAAAAAGAAAACTTTTAGTCACACAAAATAAAACTTTTCCTCACTTCTTTTCCTCTCTTTTCTTTTTAATTTCTTATGTGAGACAATGGTACTATTCTTTCATCCGTGAGTTGGGCTACGTTTTGAATTCTAAACCTATTGGCCGTTAATGTTTCCAAAATGTTAAATGGGCCTTCAAACTTAGGTGTTAGTTTATAGTTGAGCCCTTTTCTGACATTGATTTGAATATAGATGTTATCACCCACGGTATATGTTTTAGTTGGTTTCGCTATTTTATCATGATTCCTTTTCATTATGATTTGTGATTCTTCTAAATTCTTTCGAAGGATATCATATCGACTTATACATGCATTTATACATTCTTTTAAAGGATTTGATAGATTAGTTGTAGGCGTTAATACATGGAAAGGTGTTCTAACTGGGGTACCATACAATGCTTCATGCGGTGACATTTTAATTGATATATGATATGAATGATTCAATGAACGCTTACGAAACGGGAGAAGAGAGAGCCTTGCAAGCAGTTCTCCTTTTTCTTTCTCGTTTTCGTTTTCTTGCCAATTGACCCCTTCGAAGTGTCATTTCTGTTCGGGGTGCAGATTGCCAGGTGGCGTGTCAAGAATACGTCCTCTGATATTTCGCGATATACCTGGTTCTTTTATCAAGGGATATTTGCTCCAGGAGTTAGAATTCTGGGTACCTTAAGGTAAATTCTTTGGGAATATCGCCGAAGTTGTAATGTACCCAAGGAAGCTACCCTATAGGAACTTCCATCAGGACGACATGGCCATCTCACCCAAAAATAGATTTTTCGCTTCGCTCAAAATCCGTTTTTCACACCTATATAATTTGTTGCTTGTTCATTCACAAAATGCAAGCTAAGGTTAGGCTGTGTATTTCATGCATATATAATATTGAAAATATAACTTACAGAATATATGAAAGACAAGCATCCGAAATAGAACCTTGTGCCTAAGACTAAACTAGGAGGGGAGAAGATTAGTGGTAGATGGTCTAATATTGTCTTAGGCTTCTTATCAGTCACATTTTTTCTTTCTCAAACCATATCGAGATATGGTCTGAAAAGATGCTCTGTTTTTTTTTTTTTTGCTGCCTTTGAATTTAATGAGATTTTTTTTTCTAGAGGTACCAGTTTGCACTTACATTAGTAAAATAAGGGTCTCTCGAAGTGGCCTTAGCATCTATTAGGCACTGTTTCAATGCATAATTTCGGACTTTAATAAAGTACACATTCTGCAAATTCTAATCATATATGCATTCATTAGGCATCGATAAATGCAAGGAAAAATTGCGCCAATAAATGATAGTAAATGGCAATATATTCAACATATGTTTCTTGTTTTACATATTGGTGACGGACTGCTACAATTGTTTTAAAGACTTCAGTTAGCGTTACCAAGTCTTTAGATCCCAAATTCCCCTGAAAATGGTGGAAATACAACAAAATCATGAGCTTGAAAAGAAAGCTTGGGAATTTTTTCCATCTGGTAACACTGACTTTCGTAAGCCAGTAGCAGACGACAGAAGCAGTGACATCTGTTGCGGATGCGCCCTACTAGAGCGGTCAAATGCTCACATAAATCCAAGAGACGTTCCTATCTTCCCTTTACCGTCTTTGGTCTTGGGTTAGAGTTCTCTTGTTTGAGGGTTCACTCAGGCAAACTATTCTTTTATCTTATTTCTTTTCCTCACTGGGCTATTTTTCTCTATCGGAGTACTTGAGCTTATAGCATCTTGTGTTGTATCTTAGCTAATAACAACAATAATAATAATAATAATAATAATAATAATAATAATAATAATAATTGGCGATTGCGTACCACTCGAGAAATGGACTCTATAGCATTGGCTGCCCTTTAGAGAAATGTTATCTAGATAAGAAAAATAAAGTCTTAAGACCTTTGTAGAGGGAAAGTGCTTGCTCGACTGAAACCTTATATCATATCACGACAAAACGGTATAGATATAAATTATAATAGGACCATTTGTAAATATGGTTCATTTGTCAGATAAAATACTATTTACATAACTATGATCCAGTTGTTATTTATATTTATATCGTTTTGACGTGATAGGATTTAATAGGCCTCTGCACTAAACTAAGAAATTAAAAATGTTTTATGATACTGAAAAAGCTTTAAGGCCTTTTTGGAGGCTAAGATGCCCTTACACTAATGAGGTAGAAATGAAGCTTTATAATGTTGGTTTAGAGACCACTCATGAATGGCAGAAGCAAGAGAGTGACAATACCCTAGGGCGTAGAGGCTGACCTTATTCACATATGATCAGCGACCAAGGCCCTCTCCACGCAAGCTATGATAGGCAGGGCCAGGCTATGGTAAGCAGCTCTTCTGGGAGAAGGAAACTCCAAAATCAAACCATTGTTCTCTAGTCCTGGATAGGGCCATAACCTCTCTACCATGGTCTTCAACTGTCTTGGGTTAAAGTGCTTAAGGGTACACTCGGGCACACCATTCTATCTAATTTCTCTTCCTCTTCTTTGTTAAAGTGTTTATAGTTTATATAAGAAATATTTATTTCAATGTTGATAATATTCTTAGAATATTCCATTTTTCCTTGTTTCCTTTCCTCACTGGGCTATTTTCTCTGTTGAGGCCACTGGGCTCTTGATATCCTGCTTTTTAAACTAGGGTTGTAGCTTAGCAAGTAATGATAATAATAACAGTACTGATAACTAAGCAGGTAAACCTATAGACTCCCCAAAAACGCCTCCTCCTTAGTTCACAAGGATGGAGAGGTTGCAGGCACTACAAGAAGCTATTGAGTTTGATCAGGTCTCGAACCCTAGTCCGGCCATCACTGTGCAGGGACGTTTCCAATAATCAGGTACATGAGAAGAGAACGGGATTTATGATGCATTGGTTTTCAACACTAATTACCAATAGAAGAGGATTAGGCAACAGGATAATAGTTGTAAGAATTATATTAGCCATTTTTGTCAGAAACTGGCTAGTCCAGTGCTTGTTCCAGAGACGAAGAAATTGCAGGATTTGAGCATTTAGGGGCAAACGACTACAAAAGCAAAGAACATTCTTTAATTCTAAGGTCGTTGAGGAACTATTTTTGTTTTTCCTTTTAAGGCTGCTTTCCTAGTCCTATCACGTAGTTGTACCTTGCTCTCTACAGCACCTACAAAATCAGTTTATTGTATACATTCGTTTATATTTTGCTTATCACATTGCATAACTGGTGTTTATTGTCAAATCTACATTATCGAAGCACTTGAAGAACAAGAAAGTCTTCAGTTTCTTCTTGAGCAAGATATTTCTTATTTATCAATTCTCTATTTTGAATTGTTTTATTACTAACGGATCTAATATTTACATAGCCGCAGTTTATGACATCCATAGTATCCATGGTCATTATTGTCTGCGTCTTTTCAATTCCAAATCATAAGCTTTACAATTTCTTGAATTTACTATATGATCATCACGTATGTTCAACATATTACAGTTTATAGATTTTATCTGTTGTGAGTTAGATTCCTTGGTGGTGTGATTTCCTGAACATTTCCCACACACTTTATCATTAGTCGTGAACTAGGCAGGTATTATAATCGAACATGATGCTGTGAAAATCTCCAACGTTGGAAGAGGGAAAGGTAACGTCGGATAATGAAATATTGGTGGGATGTAGCATTCGACATGGATAGAGTGCGAGGCATTGCTCACACAAAGGTTTAAAGACCACTCATGAATGGCAGAGGCAAGGGACAGTGGCAATGCCGTAGAGACTCACCATATATATATATATATATATATATATATATATTCAGCGCCCAAGCCCCTCTCCTTCCAGGCTAGGACTCAGCAGGTAGAACTATTGTCCTACCTCAAACCCCCATACTTACTTCACAAGGACGGTGAGCTGTAAACACTACAAGAAACTGTCAGCACCGAGGAGCAACAACGGTGGGGGAACACCACTCCTTATTAATCTATTTACTGATAATAAAAAAAAAGGTTTTGGGCAGCATAATGCAAGAAATGAAGTGATTTTGGAGGTAAAGTAGAAGATTAGAAAATAAGTGCAGCTAAGTTCCGGGAGAACGCTGCTTATTCCTTATAGTAACGGCTATAATGTTCTTCATAAGACACAAGGTGCAGTGACAGCTCCTAACTTCTACGGGAAGTAAAACACAGTCGACTATCCTCTGGGTGAAGAGATCTCATTTTCGGTTGCCCTCCAAATGAAAGCTTTTGTGCGCTGCATAACTCGCGAGATTTGTTTGTCATGCACATTCTGTAACTGGAAAATCACACTGCGTGTCTGTTTGAATGGTCAAATCTACACACACACACACACACACACACACACACACATATCCAGATTTTCCCGAGCTATCACTCCGGATGGGGGCTCTTAGACCCAAATCCACGCTACCATGAGACTCAATCAGAAAACAAGACAGTCTTTTTGAAAGAATTTAATATCATCAGTACTTCTTATGACAAATGGGAGCTTTTTGTTCAATCTTAAGGTTGCATTTAGAACTCATTTAGATCTGTTAAAGTTGCAGAATTTTTTTCTTGATCTTTTAAATATGAGAAACCTTCTTCCTTCGAAGTAGTGAAGAACAACAATTCTTAGTAAAATGAAAGACATCAGCATCAGCGGAGCAAGAAACTGGAATGACTCTCTTATCTTGAGTTTTGGACGAATGGCTGTAGCAAAGAAGCCGTGAAACAAAAAGTTAAGTGGAGAGAAAATCAAAGTTTCAAAACTCACTGAGATCAGGAGTCATGAGGTCACGGTTTCGGTGACCAAAGGAAAAGTCGGGGGTAAAGTCTCTTATGTCAGCCCACCACAAACTCTCAAATTACCAAAGTTAGCATCGTGTGGAGGGATTTGGAGGGAAAGAATGAAGGTTTGTGTTACAGCAATAAGATAAAATGGAAGATTCAAGAGAAGAAATCTGATGATAGTAATATTGTTATGAAGTGGAGAAAATATTTAAAAAGTTGAATGAATATATTTTTTGCGTTTTGTTTTTCTCATACTTTTAAGCATTTTTTTTCATATAGGGGTTTCTTTTTCAGACAAGCTCTTCTACACTTTTGTAACCATTCTTTTTTTTTTGTACGTAGTTACCCTCTCGGATATATTTGCAAAATATAGTTCATAAATGCCACTGTAAATTCAGTTCTAATCTTCTGTCACAATATTCAGCGTAAAGGTGGTCGAAAACCACGGGTTTTTATTTCCGAGATTATAATATCACAAGAGGCGGATAGGGACTCGACAGAGAGTCCCATTTAGCGAGGTAACCTAAGCGTTAACAAATCAAAACAAGTTATGTAAAACTGTTTACAAGTCCTGTGTGCTAGTTCCCAAAGTTTTTAAATGACAGACATTTTTTTTTCTTTTTCTCTTTGGTGAACCCTGCAGCCCCTTATGAAGATGTCATTCCGTGAAAGTCGAAAAATTCTCTTAAATTTTTCTTCCCTCATTTCCAGACCTGGAGAAGATGTAATTCCTGAACGATTTAGTATATAGTTTATCCATTTTTACCACCTTCGAAAGAATAGAGAAAAAAGTATTTCCGATTAAATATGAGAAAAGAAAAACTGTCATTGCTCTCATCATTCCCATTCGGATAAAACTTAAAACAATGCTTTTAGTGAGCTGTTACGCAAGACTAATCTAAAACGCGACATGAGGTTAGAGGCGTCGAAGGTCAGGATACAGATCCCAAGATGGAATATATCAATGTATTGTGTCCTGGAGGGGAAGGAAATTCAATATGGTTCCGTCTCCGTTGGTATTCAATATTCTGGGTAATCAACTGTATGCATTGATTATTGACTATCAACGTAGAACTTTCGAAGGCTTTGCTAAGTAAATTCCACTTATGCAGACAAATGGTAATTTGATCAGGTCAGGTCGAGCCACAAGATATTTCCTATTTCTTATTCAAGTAAATGTACAGTTATTCTTATTCTTTAAAACTTGAGTGGTATCTTTCCAAGAAAGGAATTTGTCAATTTTTCTCTTTTACTGTATTTTGATACTTTATGTGAACAGTAAAGAAAAAATTTGAATAAGTTAAGATATGTAATTGGTGATATATATATATATATATATATATGTATATATATATATATATATATACACTCACACACATACACACACACACACACATATATATATATATATATATATTATATGTATATGTATATATATGCATAGATATATATATATATATATATATGTATGTATATATGCATATATATATATATATATATATGCGCATATATACATACATATATATATATATATATACATACATATAGCATACATATACCTGTATATATATATATATATATACGTATATATACATAAATATACCTATATATATATATATATATATATTTATATATATATATATATATATATATATCTGTGTGTGTGTGTGTGTGTGTGTATATTTATGCATATATATATGCATATAAATAAATACATGCATATGTATATACATATATATATATATATATATATATACATGTACGGTATGTTGGTGCGTGTTTAATTTAGCACTAAGTGGTTTCCAATGATCCCTACACTTTTCATACTTTATATGTTGACCTTTAATCCCGCTGTAGAATATTACCACAACATTAGCCGCCTCGTACACATGCAGCAATGGCTCATCAACAACGGATCGAGCCCTCGTAAACACTTAGCAGCATTCAGTCCTAACTTGGGCGCGTTCTCTTTCCAACACTTCTTTCACTCTAATTCATTGAAACTTTATCTCTTCCGAGTGACACACCATCTTATCCTCCTTCATTATTCATTATTACAATTTTCACATCGACATCACTTATGGTAATCGAGGTCTTCATCTCAGTAGCTTACGTGACATTATTTCTTTTGTTGTATTTACTACCAAAGTATTACTTCCAGAAAGAAGACATGATTCAACAGTGCCTGTATATAGTATAATGTAGTCTTTTCGCTTTGATTCCTATAGACGCTAAACGTTTCTTCCTCCTGATTGCACACCATGGGAAAAGGGTGTTGGGGGTGGGGGGGTGGGGGCGGGAGGTTGAGGTGGGGAAAAGGATTCTCATTCCTAAATAGCACCCTCTGTGTGCATATGCTTGTACACCCATAAAAAAGAAGGCAAACAAACATACACAATGTGCAGTCAGGTTTTATCTTCTTGATGAAAACCTAATTCAAGCATTCATGGAAATTTAACGAACTACTTCTCTTATAATATGCCATACTCACCTATGCCATTAATTAGAACGCAAGGCAAGATGAGATTGAACACATAAAACATCGGTCTCCTTCTCAGCTTTATGGTGAAGGTTATATCTGGGTAGGGTTCGGGGCAGCAGGAATAATACGTGATGTTCTTCATTGCTGTGAACTCTACCAGGTCAAATTCTCCGTTGCTTTGGTAGATGGACATGTCTCCTTCGTCCATCTACTGCATAAGGTCCAACTGCGAGGAGAGAAAACGTTGGTTTGGAAAGAAAAGTATATAATTTACACTTTGCTTCTCATAAAATATACGTTGTTTTGTTGCACATTCTCTTCCAGTTTCTATTTTAGAGGCTATTTCAAAAGCGATTTTGAGTCAGTTGATTTACTCCTTAACAACCCATTGATGTGTTCAACAGAATTATTTTTGTTTTCATATTGATTCTAAATAATCATATTCCCCACTCTTGCTTACTCGTGTTTAATACACTAATAATTCTTAAGAAGAAAAATATTCATTTGCCCAAGAGCGTTTCTTTTTATATTCGTAGATATAGATTAGGTAATGTTTTTACTTTCTTCGTTTTGAAAGACAAAATTTGGGAAATTGGAATTAGAAATGACAATCTCAATTCTTATGTCATCTGTATTAGTTTCTGACTCAAAATCTTACTAAAAATATTCCTGGCTTTACTCTACAATTTTATGCCCAATGTATCTTACTTTCATTCATATCTTATTTCCCTTCTTATAATCATATTAACTATTTACTATTATCAAGCTAGGACCAGGGAGGGCCAGACAATCGCTGCTGATGACTTAGCAGGTAAGGCCTATACGTTCCTCCAAACTCATCCTTCCTAGCTCACAAAGACAGTACGTTTAATTAACTATTAGAAACTTTCAAGTTTGATCGTGGCTTGAACTACCGTCCAACAGATTGCGAGACAGGGACGTTTCTCATGGGATACCACAATCCCAAGTCAGTTATTCCACTGAAGTATTTAACTCCTGTTTTTTCAGTCACAATTACCTTCTTGATTTAGATAAATTAAGGTCATTACAATTGCTAGGTAATTTTTCCATCTGTAATTACTGTATTCTGTAATACACGTACTGAAATAGATAATTTTCTTAACATATTCTCCTTTTCAAAACCTTATGTATATGCTGTGTTGGAACTCAGGTATTCCAAACAAACAAGTTCTTTTCTCGGAACCTTTGGATAAAAATCTACATTCATATTCACTTCTAACGCTTGCCAATTGTACTACTATTATTATCATTACTGACTAAGCTACAATCCTAGTTGGAAAAGCAGGAACCTATACGCTCAAGGGCCCCGTCAAGGAAAATAGTCCTGTGAGGAAAGGAAATAAGCAAACAGATAAAATAGTATGCCCGAGTGTTCCCTTTAGTAAGAGAATTCTAATCCAAGACAGTGAAAGGCCATGGTAGAGAGGGTATGACACAACCCAAGACTAGAGAACAATGGTTTGATTTTGTAATGTCATTCTAGAAGAGCTGCTTACAATAACTAAAGAGTCTTCTACTCCAAGAGGGAAGAAGAATTTTCAGTTACCTTAGTTTTGTCAGATGTATGAGGAAAGAGGAGAATGTGTAAAGAATGGGCCAGATTATTCTTTGTTTCGATGTATATGTAGGCAAAGGAAAATTAATCATAATCAGAGAGTGGTCCAATGTAGTACTGTATCGACAGTCAAAAGCTTCATTAACTCTCTAGCGGTAGTAGCTAAACGGTTGGCTGGTGTCTACATTTCCATTTGAATTACCCAACACAACTACCCTTTCCCGTTTCTGTAAGTTAAGTAACCTTACATTTCTTCTACAAGACTCCATTTCACGTACACACTATTTGAAGTATCATATTTAAATACATTACTTCAACCCTTTCCAAGTATTCATTTCAAATAAGAGTTGGAAAATTGTAAATACTTTGACCAGAAATAAACCAGTAAGGGAAAGATTCAGCCCATAGAATTTTTAAGCAATAAAAGCAGAAAGTTACAAGAAGAGAGGCAAGATATACAATGGTTGTGACAAGTGAGTCATTTTATAGAAAACGGAGATCCTCCATTTGAGTAAAAAATGCGAGTAAAGTTATAGCGATAGATTTCGGAAGTGCCAAGAGAAGCGACGCAGGAGTTTTGGAGAGAGAGAGAGAGAGAGAGAGAGAGAGAGAGAGAGAGAGAGAGAGAGCGAGAGAGAGAGGCCTAGTGGATAAAATACCAAACCCTTAATGTTAGTGAGCTGGATAGAAAAAGAAAACTATAGTTTTGTTAGTGCAACTAATGCTGTTCCAGATAGGCACATCATCTCGCCATATGTAATTATACATATTCCGTGGAATTGCTCAAGACGTTAGTTACTGAGGACCATATGTAAATGAGCTGTCATAATAAATCATACAGAAGGCTTCGGTGAAGGATGCTGTTTATCCAGTGTTGCCAGAAGGATAGGAGAGCTGGGCAATATGCAGAGGATATGTTGGATTATTCAGTGACCGTGGCGGATATATATATTAATAAAATGTCTAACATCCATCTGGATAGGCCAGTTATCAGAGGGATCTATAACTTGAACAATATTATTTCAAATGGAAGTTTCTGCCTTTGGTAGCCTGAATATTTACAATGTTTTTATCTTCTTCCATGCATATTTTACCACATTATAAACATGCGTAGTTGACAGAGAAAAAGACACAGAGAGAAACGTAAAGATTTGTTACATCCAGAAGGCTCTGCATAACTTTTTTATAAGGCATATCGTTAAAACACAGGGAATTTCATACACCCTTTCAAATATCATAATATGAACGTTTGCTAGGTCCGTGGATGTCTCTCGAACTACTACCCACCAATACATTTGTCTCTAAATTAGTACCAGCGTGTTTTGGGGTCAATAATAGTTCATAGGAATGAGAAACTCATCTCCTTCAGAGGAGAAAAAAGGTAGAAAGTCGTATGATGATATATATATATATATATATATATGTGTGTGTGTGTGTGTGTATGTGTATATATATATATATATATGTGTGTGTGTGTGTGTATGTGTATATATATATATATATATATATACATATATATATATATATATATATATAGAGAGAGAGAGAGAGAGAGAGAGAGAGAGAGAGAGAGAGAGCATACACACTGTATATATATGAATATACAAGTACATACATATAATATATATACCTATATGTATTGGTGTGCTACTGTCTTAAGCACACATTTGAGTATGAGTTGTTTTCAGATGTATTTAAATGGTTTACTGAATACATCTTAATGGTTTTTAAGTTTTATTTTTAATAAACAACAGAGTTAAACATCTCCATCACTGGAGGAAGCTGTATTGGTCCACATGACCAATTCTGGTGAAGTTTAGATATGAACTGAATAAATTATCGATATCACAGATATCGTATGCTTGCTTTAATTTAGCCACGTGACGGAATCGGAAGACACCTGCATCCGGTGACGTCACAAACTTTCACACGAGGAGACAATGTGTTGACGTTAAGAAAGAATGTCAATTTGCCGTCTTTGCATTATACATCCTGCTTATAATTTGAATGACTACAGCAAATCTCAGGGTTAGCTCTTCCAACCAACATGACATATTACGTCATTTGTTTTAAACATGTAATATTACTATTCTAACTATTACATAAGCTTGGCCAGCTATCTCAATTTTTTTACAAAAATTTAACAACAAGCCGAAACATGGTTATTAGGTGTGACTGGACATACGTATTATTCTTTGTTTAACATTAGCCATAACCAACTGAGGACGAATGTCCAAATAGGCACATTAAAAAATAATAACAATAATGCATACAAAAAAGATATTACCAAAGCAAAAAGAAAAATGCATGATAAAACCAAGATCATGTATATGGTACATTGCTAGCAAATGATTACATGGTACCAAAAAACAAAATAAATTCTGACTTATAAATGATTCGGTACCTTGATAAAGAATAATTGTTTACTTTGTCAGAAACAAGATACTCAATTTTTACTGCACAAACACAAATTCCTGGTACGTACACGTACCACGGTTTCGTACATATATATATATATATATATATATATATATATATTATATATATATATATATCTATATAGATGCCCATAGATTCTGTTATATATTATATTATATTTTTTTTCTCTTTTCTTTTTTTTTAATATTCCGGCATATATACTTTTATTAGATGCCGAGAGAAAAAAATGATTTATATCCTTTTTTATTTTATTTATTTTTTAAATGTTGTTTTAAATGTATTTTTAACAATGCAAATATAGAGAATTTCTTTAATTACATATTACTAGCGTACTAATCAGCTTTTCATACAAACATCTTCCTGACAAATTACTCCCTTAGCGAATGAGGTGGCCACTCATACAGCTTTGAACTGGATCAGATAGGGGGTATTGTCAGGGCTATGCAACTCGTTCCTTTGTAGCTGCTTGCTGTGCCGTAACCTACGCCAAACAAGGATGTTCACGGCGATAAATATCATCACCGTGACACACAAACTAGCCAGTATTATGGGGTGAAGAATCTCTTTATAAGTCGGTGACAGGTGGTCCTTTTCGGTAAGTTTCATCAACTGCTTTGCCACACGGCCGTTGTAAGGGAGAGGAAGTGCTGGCATTGTAGAGGTCCACGTGAAGTTCGCGAAGTAGGCTCGTTCTCTGATGATTGTCCGTAGGCCAGTCACCATGGAATTCGGGGAAGTCCCGATACAGCCATCTGCTGCGACGAAGATGTGGTTGAAGGATGTGGATCCATCAGGGCATGATACATTGAAGCCGTCGTTGTCGTATCGTATCCACGAGCCATTATTTAGTCTGCAATTGAATTCTTTATTGTCAAAGGGATAAAGCCTATCCAGACAATTTTCACTTGTATGGGAGAGAGCACCGTCTAGCACTATACCTAACTCGCATGAATCCATTAAATTTTTACGGAATTCAAATGAGTCAGCTGTACATATTTTTCTATCCATTGCGTCTGAACAGTGAGTTAATTGATTTAAGTCTTTAATGACCGTATATGTTTCCTTGTCTGGGGAAATCAATACGTGTCCTGTCAAACTGGATATTACTGGATTTGAGTGATTCGTCATGAAAGTCGGAAATGGTGATATCCTGTAAGATTGCCAGGCATCAGAAGAATCAAAGGGAATTGTAATCCTAATCTTGTTATTATCTACGTTTACTGTAATTAGGCTGTAATAAAATTCTAACCTATGTTCGTCTAACAAAGGAACATAGCCTAGTTTATCCCTTCCGTTCTCCAGAACTAATTTTAAGTAACGTATAGGCAACAAATGGGGCGACAATACACCTTTAGTTGCTAACGTGATAGCTTCTACATAATCCTTGGATTTCTCAATGAAATGTGCAATTCTGTTATGTATGTGATCTATCTTTGAATCATAATACGTTAATGTTGCCAACAAATCCTGTACTTCCATAATTTGAACGATATTATCTGAATGTTCATTTAACAAATCCATAATTTTATTGATTGAAGCTAACTGATCCCTTAGTTCTGACATAATCAATTCATCTTTATGACTCAAGAACTCAATTTTCTTATTTTGATTACTAATTTTAAGACGATTGGAAAGTCCTAAACCTAAACTTGCAACAGACCCAAAGATGCTTAATGCAGCATAAATGAACGGATTCCGTCTTTCTTTATGTTCGTGTCCTACAGTCCACATCAAAAGGTCATAAGCCAAAGATCCTGTCTCGCCAGTCTTATTTTTCAAGTCATCAGATAGCATATCTACAACTTTTAATGTTGATCCAAGCAAACTCTTAGTAGTCAAATGAAAATGTCTCCTATGCAACTCATCCAATGATGCAGAAAACCTTGAAATGGCGGATCTTAAGCTAGTGACATCATTCTCTTGAAGAAAAATTGCTTGCATATGCACTTCGACAATTACGTTGGTTGATGTAATAAAAATGTCTTCTTGTCTTTCAACTATATTGCCATATTTAAAACATATATTTTTAGTCTTAGAACTCATCCCATACGAGAAAAATGTCTGAGCGAACAATATCACTCCCAACAACAAAAAATTCATCTTGGAAACCTGTAACGAGAAAAAATATATGTAATTACTCCTGAATTAAAAAGAAAACTTTTAGTCACACAAAATAAAACTTTTCCTCACTTCTTTTCCTCTCTTTTCTTTTTAATTTCTTATGTGAGACAATGGTACTATTCTTTCATCCGTGAGTTGGGCTACGTTTTGAATTCTAAACCTATTGGCCGTTAATGTTTCCAAAATGTTAAATGGGCCTTCAAACTTAGGTGTTAGTTTATAGTTGAGCCCTTTTCTGACATTGATTTGAATATAGATGTTATCACCCACGGTATATGTTTTAGTTGGTTTCGCTATTTTATCATGATTCCTTTTCATTATGATTTGTGATTCTTCTAAATTCTTTCGAAGGATATCATATCGACTTATACATGCATTTATACATTCTTTTAAAGGATTTGATAGATTAGTTGTAGGCGTTAATACATGGAAAGGTGTTCTAACTGGGGTACCATACAATGCTTCATGCGGTGACATTTTAATTGATATATGATATGAATGATTCAATGAACGCTTACGAAACGGGAGAAGAGAGAGCCTTGCAAGCAGTTCTCCTTTTTCTTTCTCGTTTTCGTTTTCTTGCCAATTGACCCCTTCGAAGTGTCATTTCTGTTCGGGGTGCAGATTGCCAGGTGGCGTGTCAAGAATACGTCCTCTGATATTTCGCGATATACCTGGTTCTTTTATCAAGGGATATTTGCTCCAGGAGTTAGAATTCTGGGTACCTTAAGGTAAATTCTTTGGGAATATCGCCGAAGTTGTAATGTACCCAAGGAAGCTACCCTATAGGAACTTCCATCAGGACGACATGGCCATCTCACCCAAAAATAGATTTTTCGCTTCGCTCAAAATCCGTTTTTCACACCTATATAATTTGTTGCTTGTTCATTCACAAAATGCAAGCTAAGGTTAGGCTGTGTATTTCATGCATATATAATATTGAAAATATAACTTACAGAATATATGAAAGACAAGCATCCGAAATAGAACCTTGTGCCTAAGACTAAACTAGGAGGGGAGAAGATTAGTGGTAGATGGTCTAATATTGTCTTAGGCTTCTTATCAGTCACATTTTTTCTTTCTCAAACCATATCGAGATATGGTCTGAAAAGATGCTCTGTTTTTTTTTTTTTTGCTGCCTTTGAATTTAATGAGATTTTTTTTTCTAGAGGTACCAGTTTGCACTTACATTAGTAAAATAAGGGTCTCTCGAAGTGGCCTTAGCATCTATTAGGCACTGTTTCAATGCATAATTTCGGACTTTAATAAAGTACACATTCTGCAAATTCTAATCATATATGCATTCATTAGGCATCGATAAATGCAAGGAAAAATTGCGCCAATAAATGATAGTAAATGGCAATATATTCAACATATGTTTCTTGTTTTACATATTGGTGACGGACTGCTACAATTGTTTTAAAGACTTCAGTTAGCGTTACCAAGTCTTTAGATCCCAAATTCCCCTGAAAATGGTGGAAATACAACAAAATCATGAGCTTGAAAAGAAAGCTTGGGAATTTTTTCCATCTGGTAACACTGACTTTCGTAAGCCAGTAGCAGACGACAGAAGCAGTGACATCTGTTGCGGATGCGCCCTACTAGAGCGGTCAAATGCTCACATAAATCCAAGAGACGTTCCTATCTTCCCTTTACCGTCTTTGGTCTTGGGTTAGAGTTCTCTTGTTTGAGGGTTCACTCAGGCAAACTATTCTTTTATCTTATTTCTTTTCCTCACTGGGCTATTTTTCTCTATCGGAGTACTTGAGCTTATAGCATCTTGTGTTGTATCTTAGCTAATAACAACAATAATAATAATAATAATAATAATAATAATAATAATAATAATAATTGGCGATTGCGTACCACTCGAGAAATGGACTCTATAGCATTGGCTGCCCTTTAGAGAAATGTTATCTAGATAAGAAAAATAAAGTCTTAAGACCTTTGTAGAGGGAAAGTGCTTGCTCGACTGAAACCTTATATCATATCACGACAAAACGGTATAGATATAAATTATAATAGGACCATTTGTAAATATGGTTCATTTGTCAGATAAAATACTATTTACATAACTATGATCCAGTTGTTATTTATATTTATATCGTTTTGACGTGATAGGATTTAATAGGCCTCTGCACTAAACTAAGAAATTAAAAATGTTT
This sequence comes from Palaemon carinicauda, assembly GCF_036898095.1. Taxonomy (NCBI): domain Eukaryota; kingdom Metazoa; phylum Arthropoda; class Malacostraca; order Decapoda; family Palaemonidae; genus Palaemon; species Palaemon carinicauda. Next base: position 70,414,783 of record NC_090736.1, read on the forward strand.
TATGATACTGAAAAAGCTTTAAGGCCTTTTTGGAGGCTAAGATGCCCTTACACTAATGAGGTAGAAATGAAGCTTTATAATGTTGGTTTAGAGACCACTCATGAATGGCAGAAGCAAGAGAGTGACAATACCCTAGGGCGTAGAGGCTGACCTTATTCACATATGATCAGCGACCAAGGCCCTCTCCACGCAAGCTATGATAGGCAGGGCCAGGCTATGGTAAGCAGCTCTTCTGGGAGAAGGAAACTCCAAAATCAAACCATTGTTCTCTAGTCCTGGATAGGGCCATAACCTCTCTACCATGGTCTTCAACTGTCTTGGGTTAAAGTGCTTAAGGGTACACTCGGGCACACCATTCTATCTAATTTCTCTTCCTCTTCTTTGTTAAAGTGTTTATAGTTTATATAAGAAATATTTATTTCAATGTTGATAATATTCTTAGAATATTCCATTTTTCCTTGTTTCCTTTCCTCACTGGGCTATTTTCTCTGTTGAGGCCACTGGGCTCTTGATATCCTGCTTTTTAAACTAGGGTTGTAGCTTAGCAAGTAATGATAATAATAACAGTACTGATAACTAAGCAGGTAAACCTATAGACTCCCCAAAAACGCCTCCTCCTTAGTTCACAAGGATGGAGAGGTTGCAGGCACTACAAGAAGCTATTGAGTTTGATCAGGTCTCGAACCCTAGTCCGGCCATCACTGTGCAGGGACGTTTCCAATAATCAGGTACATGAGAAGAGAACGGGATTTATGATGCATTGGTTTTCAACACTAATTACCAATAGAAGAGGATTAGGCAACAGGATAATAGTTGTAAGAATTATATTAGCCATTTTTGTCAGAAACTGGCTAGTCCAGTGCTTGTTCCAGAGACGAAGAAATTGCAGGATTTGAGCATTTAGGGGCAAACGACTACAAAAGCAAAGAACATTCTTTAATTCTAAGGTCGTTGAGGAACTATTTTTGTTTTTCCTTTTAAGGCTGCTTTCCTAGTCCTATCACGTAGTTGTACCTTGCTCTCTACAGCACCTACAAAATCAGTTTATTGTATACATTCGTTTATATTTTGCTTATCACATTGCATAACTGGTGTTTATTGTCAAATCTACATTATCGAAGCACTTGAAGAACAAGAAAGTCTTCAGTTTCTTCTTGAGCAAGATATTTCTTATTTATCAATTCTCTATTTTGAATTGTTTTATTACTAACGGATCTAATATTTACATAGCCGCAGTTTATGACATCCATAGTATCCATGGTCATTATTGTCTGCGTCTTTTCAATTCCAAATCATAAGCTTTACAATTTCTTGAATTTACTATATGATCATCACGTATGTTCAACATATTACAGTTTATAGATTTTATCTGTTGTGAGTTAGATTCCTTGGTGGTGTGATTTCCTGAACATTTCCCACACACTTTATCATTAGTCGTGAACTAGGCAGGTATTATAATCGAACATGATGCTGTGAAAATCTCCAACGTTGGAAGAGGGAAAGGTAACGTCGGATAATGAAATATTGGTGGGATGTAGCATTCGACATGGATAGAGTGCGAGGCATTGCTCACACAAAGGTTTAAAGACCACTCATGAATGGCAGAGGCAAGGGACAGTGGCAATGCCGTAGAGACTCACCATATATATATATATATATATATATATATATATATATATATATATATATATATATATATATATATATATATATATATATATATATATATATATATATATATATATATATATATATATATATATTCAGCGCCCAAGCCCCTCTCCTTCCAGGCTAGGACTCAGCAGGTAGAACTATTGTCCTACCTCAAACCCCCATACTTACTTCACAAGGACGGTGAGCTGTAAACACTACAAGAAACTGTCAGCACCGAGGAGCAACAACGGTGGGGGAACACCACTCCTTATTAATCTATTTACTGATAATAAAAAAAAAGGTTTTGGGCAGCATAATGCAAGAAATGAAGTGATTTTGGAGGTAAAGTAGAAGATTAGAAAATAAGTGCAGCTAAGTTCCGGGAGAACGCTGCTTATTCCTTATAGTAACGGCTATAATGTTCTTCATAAGACACAAGGTGCAGTGACAGCTCCTAACTTCTACGGGAAGTAAAACACAGTCGACTATCCTCTGGGTGAAGAGATCTCATTTTCGGTTGCCCTCCAAATGAAAGCTTTTGTGCGCTGCATAACTCGCGAGATTTGTTTGTCATGCACATTCTGTAACTGGAAAATCACACTGCGTGTCTGTTTGAATGGTCAAATCTACACACACACACACACACACACACACACACATATCCAGATTTTCCCGAGCTATCACTCCGGATGGGGGCTCTTAGACCCAAATCCACGCTACCATGAGACTCAATCAGAAAACAAGACAGTCTTTTTGAAAGAATTTAATATCATCAGTACTTCTTATGACAAATGGGAGCTTTTTGTTCAATCTTAAGGTTGCATTTAGAACTCATTTAGATCTGTTAAAGTTGCAGAATTTTTTTCTTGATCTTTTAAATATGAGAAACCTTCTTCCTTCGAAGTAGTGAAGAACAACAATTCTTAGTAAAATGAAAGACATCAGCATCAGCGGAGCAAGAAACTGGAATGACTCTCTTATCTTGAGTTTTGGACGAATGGCTGTAGCAAAGAAGCCGTGAAACAAAAAGTTAAGTGGAGAGAAAATCAAAGTTTCAAAACTCACTGAGATCAGGAGTCATGAGGTCACGGTTTCGGTGACCAAAGG
>NC_090736.1:70425042-70432542 GCF_036898095.1 Palaemon carinicauda
CATATTACTAGCGTACTAATCAGCTTTTCATACAAACATCTTCCTGACAAATTACTCCCTTAGCGAATGAGGTGGCCACTCATACAGCTTTGAACTGGATCAGATAGGGGGTATTGTCAGGGCTATGCAACTCGTTCCTTTGTAGCTGCTTGCTGTGCCGTAACCTACGCCAAACAAGGATGTTCACGGCGATAAATATCATCACCGTGACACACAAACTAGCCAGTATTATGGGGTGAAGAATCTCTTTATAAGTCGGTGACAGGTGGTCCTTTTCGGTAAGTTTCATCAACTGCTTTGCCACACGGCCGTTGTAAGGGAGAGGAAGTGCTGGCATTGTAGAGGTCCACGTGAAGTTCGCGAAGTAGGCTCGTTCTCTGATGATTGTCCGTAGGCCAGTCACCATGGAATTCGGGGAAGTCCCGATACAGCCATCTGCTGCGACGAAGATGTGGTTGAAGGATGTGGATCCATCAGGGCATGATACATTGAAGCCGTCGTTGTCGTATCGTATCCACGAGCCATTATTTAGTCTGCAATTGAATTCTTTATTGTCAAAGGGATAAAGCCTATCCAGACAATTTTCACTTGTATGGGAGAGAGCACCGTCTAGCACTATACCTAACTCGCATGAATCCATTAAATTTTTACGGAATTCAAATGAGTCAGCTGTACATATTTTTCTATCCATTGCGTCTGAACAGTGAGTTAATTGATTTAAGTCTTTAATGACCGTATATGTTTCCTTGTCTGGGGAAATCAATACGTGTCCTGTCAAACTGGATATTACTGGATTTGAGTGATTCGTCATGAAAGTCGGAAATGGTGATATCCTGTAAGATTGCCAGGCATCAGAAGAATCAAAGGGAATTGTAATCCTAATCTTGTTATTATCTACGTTTACTGTAATTAGGCTGTAATAAAATTCTAACCTATGTTCGTCTAACAAAGGAACATAGCCTAGTTTATCCCTTCCGTTCTCCAGAACTAATTTTAAGTAACGTATAGGCAACAAATGGGGCGACAATACACCTTTAGTTGCTAACGTGATAGCTTCTACATAATCCTTGGATTTCTCAATGAAATGTGCAATTCTGTTATGTATGTGATCTATCTTTGAATCATAATACGTTAATGTTGCCAACAAATCCTGTACTTCCATAATTTGAACGATATTATCTGAATGTTCATTTAACAAATCCATAATTTTATTGATTGAAGCTAACTGATCCCTTAGTTCTGACATAATCAATTCATCTTTATGACTCAAGAACTCAATTTTCTTATTTTGATTACTAATTTTAAGACGATTGGAAAGTCCTAAACCTAAACTTGCAACAGACCCAAAGATGCTTAATGCAGCATAAATGAACGGATTCCGTCTTTCTTTATGTTCGTGTCCTACAGTCCACATCAAAAGGTCATAAGCCAAAGATCCTGTCTCGCCAGTCTTATTTTTCAAGTCATCAGATAGCATATCTACAACTTTTAATGTTGATCCAAGCAAACTCTTAGTAGTCAAATGAAAATGTCTCCTATGCAACTCATCCAATGATGCAGAAAACCTTGAAATGGCGGATCTTAAGCTAGTGACATCATTCTCTTGAAGAAAAATTGCTTGCATATGCACTTCGACAATTACGTTGGTTGATGTAATAAAAATGTCTTCTTGTCTTTCAACTATATTGCCATATTTAAAACATATATTTTTAGTCTTAGAACTCATCCCATACGAGAAAAATGTCTGAGCGAACAATATCACTCCCAACAACAAAAAATTCATCTTGGAAACCTGTAACGAGAAAAAATATATGTAATTACTCCTGAATTAAAAAGAAAACTTTTAGTCACACAAAATAAAACTTTTCCTCACTTCTTTTCCTCTCTTTTCTTTTTAATTTCTTATGTGAGACAATGGTACTATTCTTTCATCCGTGAGTTGGGCTACGTTTTGAATTCTAAACCTATTGGCCGTTAATGTTTCCAAAATGTTAAATGGGCCTTCAAACTTAGGTGTTAGTTTATAGTTGAGCCCTTTTCTGACATTGATTTGAATATAGATGTTATCACCCACGGTATATGTTTTAGTTGGTTTCGCTATTTTATCATGATTCCTTTTCATTATGATTTGTGATTCTTCTAAATTCTTTCGAAGGATATCATATCGACTTATACATGCATTTATACATTCTTTTAAAGGATTTGATAGATTAGTTGTAGGCGTTAATACATGGAAAGGTGTTCTAACTGGGGTACCATACAATGCTTCATGCGGTGACATTTTAATTGATATATGATATGAATGATTCAGAGTACTCAGTGCCGCCGGTATTGCAATATCCCAGTTGGGGTCTGATCCCCCTAGTGTTACCCTCAATATATTTAATATCTTCCTATTTGCTCTTTCCACTAGCCCATTCGACTCTGGGTGATATATCATGGTATTAATCTTCTTTATGTTGAGGAATTCACACAATGAGGTAAGAAAGTGATTATTAAATTCACCACCCGAGTCTGAGATTATCATGTGTGGAATTCCATGTTTACAAATGTAACACTCGTAAAACTTCCTAGCGCATTCAATCGCAGTTTTAGTTTTAAGCGCTATTAGTTCTGTATATCGAGTTAAAGCATCTATAATTACTAAGAGGTGCTTATTTCCTCTGTCTGACTCGTAAAATCCTGTTAACAAATCTAAATGTATTCTTTCAAAGGGTTGATTGGGCACAGGATAAGCTCCTAGGCTGACAGGTGTTTTCGTATGCCCTTTGTTTTCCTGACATGTGCGACAATTAGCTATGTGTCTTTTTATATCTGTAAGCATTGTATGCCAATAAAACAATGATTTGGCTTTCTGTGACATTAATGAGAACCCAGGGTGTCCATGTAATGGATTTGAATGCAACCAATTCAGGACAGTGGAAATAAGTGAGATTGGTACTACTACCTGGTCGTTAGTTACATGTGGTGTATTGCGGGTTTTCCTTGTCACAGTCCTACACAGAATATTATCTTTGATTATATAATTCTGCTGCTTATACTTTATATATTCTTTTTCTTTATGATTGCCTTTCAAAGCATTTATAATTGTTTCTATTTTCTGATCTTTTCTTTGCTCAGTCTGTAACAATTCAGCACTCCAGCCTAAATCTTCTTGTTCAGATATTGTTTTTACAATAGGCATGGATGTTGATATACTATTAATTCAGCTAAAGACTCCGTACAAGATGACACGGGGTTGCGTGATAATGCATCCGCAATGATATTTGCTTTCCCAGGTAAATACCCGATTCTTGCGCCAAAATCTTGAATGATTGAATGCCACCGAGTTCGTTTAGGGCTGTGATTGAAGCCTTTAAAGAACTCTGTTAGTGGTTTATGGTCAGTAAGAACCTTAACGGGATAACCGTAAATTATGAACTTAAAATGCACTAGCGAATTAACAATAGCTAGTCCTTCCTTGTCTATTACTGCATACTTACTTTCGGAAGTTCTCAATTTTCGAGAATAGAAAGCTATCGGGAAAAACTGTTTATCATATTGCTGAAGCAATACCCCTCCTACTCCTAAGTCTGAGGCGTCTGTTGCAATGAAGAATTCCTTACCGAAGTCAGGAAATTTTAAGATAGGAGAACTACACAGTTCATCTTTCAAAGTATTAAACGCCTGTTGATGTTGCTCAGACCATATGAAATCTACGCCCTTCTTCGTAAGATCAGTTAAAGGAGCGGCTATTATTGAATAGTTGCGTATAAAACGCCTGTAATATCCACTACAACCCAGAAATTGCTGTATTCCCTTGACATTAGTAGGTATGGGAAAATTACGTATAGCCGACACCTTATCATGGACTACTTTAAGACCTTGGCTTGACACCATGAAACCCAAATATATTAATTCTGTTTTGAAAAATTCACACTTACTAATCTTTACCCTTAAGTTATGTTGTCTTAATCTCTGTAGTACTAGTTCTAACTTACGTAGATGTTCTTCTAAGGTGTTGGAAAAGATTACAAGATTATCCATATAGGCATGCAATATATCCCCTAACAAGTCTCCAAACACTATGTTAATCATTCTTGTAAATGTTATAGGAGCACAACGTAAACCAAAAGGCATCCGTAAAATTTCATAATGTCCCCTGGCTGTGCTGAAGGCTGTGTATGGGATACTATCTTCTTCTAATGATATCTGGTGAAAGCCTTTAAGTAAGTCCAAACTGGTAAAATATTTATTCTGACCTAACAAAGACAAAATATCGTCAGTACATGGCACTGGGAATCGATCAGGGATCGTTTCCTCGTTTAGACGACGAAAGTCGACGCAGATACGCCATGTTCGATCTTTTTTCGGTACAACTATTAAAGGAAAATTATAAGGGCTATTTGATTTTCTAATGACTCCTTCCTCTAACATTTTACCTACTTCATCATTTATTTCATTCTGGAATTTCATAGGGAGTCTGTATGAGGGTACATATATAATTTTTTTCTTGTCTTTTAACCTTATTTGATGCTCGATCACATCTGTTTTTCCTAAGGATCCATCCGTAGTGGAAAAGACATCTGTATATTTAGTTAAAAGTTCAAAAATTTTCTGCTGAATTTCCTCGTCTTGAATGTCCTTACTGATTTTATTTTTAATAGATCGTAAAAGGGATTCATCCGCAACTGATTGAGAGTGATTGATTTCAGCAACGGTAAGAATACGATGTTTATAAACTTCTACATCCAAGATATGTTGATTTTTGTGAATTACTAAAGTGTTATTTAAATGATTAGAGACTTCGATATTACATTGCTGATGTGAGCCTACTGTATAAATAGCTTGTGTGACAGACAATCCGTTAGTTTTCAAAGTATCGGAAAGGATTAATATTTCAGATCCCGGTAGTGTTTTCTTTATTTGCACTATTAAATTCGAAGGTATGTTTGGTTCGATATATTGCGTGCAAGATGATATTACGGGTGAACGAGAATTCTGCTGGGTCGCGTATATTATTTCTTTATTAGTGAGACAAGTTATTGGTTCTTCAACGTACGTTACGGTTACATTTGTCGTCTCCTTTTTATCCAAAACTGACTTTAAGGTATTAGAAGACTTATAGAATTTCCCTTTGATATACACGCCGTGCTTTGCAGGAGCTAAGATAATGTTTTGATTTCCCATAGATGGGTATCCTATAATTAATGCTGGATACATATTAATGTTTTTCACAACAACAAATGTATCGGCAAACGTGCGATTACCGACTCTGAACTGAATATGAGTTATGCCTATGACGTTTAATTCATTATTTCCTATACCTGAAAGTCTAATTCCTGATTTTTCAATCGGAAAGTTCGAAAACAACAAATGATGCGTCTTCAAATCCATAATATTACGTGTACTACCAGAGTCAAAAAATAACGTAAAGGATTTGTGTTCTAAATTTACAGCATATAAGGTTGGCCGTAACTCATTTTGGCTTATTATTGTATGAATTCGTTGCAAATCTACGGGAGCATGCACTGTTTTACTTAATTCGGCCGTGTGTTTCATAGGAAAATCTATTGTCACACAATTATCTGATAAAACATTAAATTGATTATTCAATACTATTGATGTTGACATAAATGACCTTGACCCAACATCACTCTCTTCCCCTTTAGAGTTAACTATGTGGTATTTGCTTTGCTCTGCACATTCTGAAAATTAGGCTGACTTTGCGAGGTCTGGTTTGACGGCCAAGGCTCAGCGATATTTGAAGAAGTGTTTGTTTGTTTCGGACTCTGAACTGCATTGACATTTTGTTGTTTCTTCTTATTGTTAAAATGAGGATTTTTCTTTTTATTTCCATGTGGAACTGACTCTGGAATTGACTGTGTATTTCTGGGATATTGTTGTGTCTTACGCGCGTAACATTGACTATAAGAATGTGATGCTGTGTTGTGAACTGAACAAAATTTCGTTCTACAGTCTGCGCTTATGTGACCTTGACCGTTGCAGTTGTAACACGTCACTCCCGCTACTGGACTGTTAATTACGTTCACTGTTTGTGGTTTTGTTTCATTCTTAGCAAAAACTTGAGTTAACACGGGATCGAGATCTGGACACTTGGACATGTGTTTCTTTATCTGTTTATAGACATCCAATTCCGTACTTGCAGGCATTAACTTCTTATCAAAGCACCGCACTAAAGCTTCAGGCAACAAAAGTGTCATGCAAGTTAAATACATTAATCGTAAAAAATCTTTCACGGTGATGTTATCGTTAGTAACCCAAGTGGAATTACCTAAAATGTCCTGATATTCGTTAAGCCTATCAGCTATGAGAGCTGCTCTCTCAACAACATTAAGCCGATTCATAGTGGCTTGATTAAGTGTATTTCGTAACGTTAACACTACAATTAAAGCTTCCTCACCCCCATAAATCGCGCGTAACCTAACTTTGAAATCATCCCAAGTAACTGCTTCCTGAAATGAAACACCTCTTAAATACGCACTCGCATCCCCTTTAGAAAAATCTATAAAACTTTTAGCTTCCTGTAATTGTACAAAAGGATCTACGATTTGTTTGGCATTTAAATGGGCATCAACGGATGAAATCCATGACTCCACATTTTGTGGCAAGAACCTGTTGACACGACCTTGAAAAGGAAGGATTGCTGACCTGGCATTTACAAGCGTCACAATTGGAGGAGGATTAGCCTGGCCTACACCACTAGGTCCAGGGGTAGGGCTGACAGGAGGAGCCATTACTGCTGTATTTTTTTTTTCTATCTCTTTGACCCCTTTCAATCCTATCAAAATATCTATATGAGTACAGACGCCCACTGCGTAAACGCATATGTATAATAAAATTCCCCCAACAATGTTACTAATCCCAATACATTTCCCCCCAAGAGTTTATGAAAGAAAAAGGAATTAGCACAAAGAAAGAAAAATTCTAAATGAGAATTCGGAGTTTCTTATAACAAAGTTTAGGAATTCACTCACCCCAGTAATAATTGACTAACGACTTGTGATAACTACACTTCACTGCCCAAACTGAAATGAATACAAAATCTCTGTACTTAGCTTATAAATGAAGTCGACACGTCCTCTCTCTCTCTCTCTCTCTTGATGTTTTGTTAGCGATGTCTCGTTCTAGTTTCTTGTTGAATGTAGTTCTTCCTGGATATGTCTTGCAATTGTTGAACGCCAGTCCTTGGGTTTCCTAGGATGTTGATTGAAGATTCAAGTTGTATACTAACATATGTTGATGTTAGCTTTTCCGTTGGACTTAGTCAAAATTGTAGATTCTTGTAGATAATTTTGAGTTCTTGAAAATCTTTATCAGGTATTACAGCTTTTATTTTGAAGTCTTGAAGATCATTCTCTGGTTTTACAGCTTTTATGTTGAAGTCTTGAAGATATATCTCTGGTTTTACAGCTATTTATTTTGAAGTCTTGAAGATATTTCTCTAATTCTTAGAGTTTAATCGCTGTCTTAGAGTTTAACCGCCACCACCATTTATTG
>NC_090736.1:70435042-70442542 GCF_036898095.1 Palaemon carinicauda
TGTGGGGAAGTATTCGCCGATTCTGGCCTACGCTAGACCGTGCAGCCTAGTCGTTTGGCCCTAGTACTTTCCTGCATGATATTCAGATTTCCGAGTGTTTTAAAAATTTTATTGAAGTTTTAGGCAGTTTTATACATTTAAGATTATATTGATTTCTTCCAATATAGTATACGAGTGAGTTTCGGTGATTTAGGTAATCGATTCTCTAGGCACCTAGGCTAAGTTGCCTATGGGGCCTTAGTATACTTTCTCATACTCCCCGGTTGCTCTCTTTTCTTCAGAGAAGGTGTGCAATCCCTTTCCTTCTGTTTAAGCCTGGGGCTTAACCCTAGTGGTTTATCTGAATTAATTTTCGATACAACTATATTAGGGTGTTGCTGTTCCTTCCTGTTTCCAGTAAGTCTGGCTTCAGAGAGGGGGCAAAACGTCAGAGTTCTTAGTCTGAGTCTGTTTATGTCTGGCTTAGGGTCGAGACGCCCTCGCTAGACTGACACAGACATAGGAGGCTTAGCCTCCTTAGGTCACTGTCGAAGGTTTCTGTACGAGATGATTCCTTCTTCTTGTGATCTAGCAGACTAGTCCATTGTTGCTGTTCTCGGTGGCGAGGATAAGATCCTTTTTCTGGGAATAGAGACACCTTCCTTGCTTTGGTTCCGTGGGGGTTGGCAAGTATTGCTAGCCTCCCTCCTCGGATCTCCCTTAGGCTAAGATGAGTTTTCTTGGCTGCAGGTGATTCATTACTAAAGCAAGGTTGGTAGGACCCTCTTCGTCCCTTCCCCCTCTTTCCTCAGCCTAACCGTTACATTACTGTCCGTCATTCTACATCTGTACCTAGCATAGGTTAGGATGTGGAGTTGACTCAAAGGTCTTCTGCTTTGAGTGCTGCCCGGACCTCCCTTGGTCCCTCATCCATGTTTGTCTGTAGAGCCAGATGGCATTGGTCAGGAAGCCTGAATTAGATTCTCCCCTTCCTTATGTGCACTCTTTCGGGTTACCGGGCTTTGAGGTAATACAGTCTCTTATCCCGGCATCCATTCTGTTTTCTTCTAGTGTTGTACCCTAGCCGGCTGCCGGCCTAAGTGGCCGGCAGCCTGGCAGTCGGAGTTCTCTGGTTCTTTTGCTGCCGGCCGGCATCGGTTGTATACCTTTGCTGGCCGGCATCGGTTGTATACCTTTGCCGGCCGGCAATTATCACGCCATTGTCTGCCGGTCGCTACGAGTGGTGGCCGGCAGCCGGGTGCTACCTTGTGTAGTTGCTGGCCGGCACTGGCTGTTGCCGGCCGGCAGTTACTGCCGGTCGGCACATGCATTTGAACCAGCGTTCTACCACTGTGTAGCTCTTAAGTAGTATCTCTTAAGTAGTATACTTTAGATCTAGTTATGGTGAGTGCCGGCCGGCACATTACCTTCTATATTGTACTAGTATTCTTCAGTATAGTATATACTGTAGGGAGAAAACTATAGTATAGTATTGTTACAACACTGTGTTTTCTAACATTTTTGTGTTGTCCTACACAGCCCTTTGGTGTTGCCTTACAGATAAAGAAAGTGAGTTCTTTCTTGTTTACTATCCGGTATTTTAAAATCATCCCTTAGGTGTGAGCTACACCTGTTTCCTCTGGAAATTTTTCATTGGTTGCTCTAGGACAGATTAACCATATGATTCTATTATCTGGAAGGTTGCAACAATTGACTGTGCGGGAAATACTAGTGTGTGTCTTTCCTTTCTGTTTTGTTATGCTAAACTATGCATATCCTGTGATACGTAGTTCACTTGATACTCATGGAAATTTATTCTCTTTACAGGAGGACCATCTGAAGTGCGGATGTGTTTTTTGCAACGTCCGCAGCAAGAACTTCTGCGGACATGAGTTTTGTAGGAGGCATGCAGCATGCGCTGTCTCCAAGGGTGATTTCCGGTATTGGGACACTCAGGTATGTACCCTGTGCACTAACCTGGTTGCTGAGGCTTTTGATTCCCCTAGGATGGCGGAGTCAAGGGATATAGCAAGGGAGAAGCTTCGTACCTGGGTAAGGGGTTTCCAGAAGAACACCTCTGGACCTTATCTTCCAAGTGAGAAGATGAGGGCTTACCTTTTCTCCAGAGCATCAGCTGATGCAGTGATTCCCCAGCCTCAAGTGGAGATCCCCGTAGTTCAGATCCCGGTGGATGCTGAAGTCGCGGTCGCCCTGCAGGACATCCAGTTGGACGACAGGATGTCGGACGTGTCCGATTGTCTGGAGGAGGACCTCCTGGCAGAAGGCCAGGATGAAGATTAGGCTCCAGACATTGAAGAGGAAGAGGTCGACGAGGTGTCGGCTGCTCCGGTTCAGGTCCCTGAACCTATACCATCAACATCGTCCGCTCTCCCAGTAGAGCTGGGAAAGGCCCTCTCCTCCATCGTTGGAATGATCCAACAGATGCAGAAGGAGAATAATGAGAAGGCGGCTGCAATGGAACTGCAGATGCAGAAACTTGCCGCATCACGTGGGCCCCAGAAGAGGCTCAACGTGAAAGACCTTCCCTTGTGCTCAGATGCTAACCCGTGGAGATATGCTGAGCACATGCCGATGACGGTCGGAAAGATCGTCATGTAGGAAAAGTTGGGCTCAGTTCCCCTAGAGGAGGTGGAATTCTGGCCCAGCAAAGGGTCGTATCTGAACTGTTATGTCCGTTTGAGGAAGGAACCAGCTTCAAAGGAGGAGACAGAGCCGAAGGAGGTCATAGTGATGGACCATGCTAAGGCTCAATCTTTGCTTTCATCCTCGATGGAAGAGAGGGGCTTTACGAACTCAAAGGTTGCTGCTTTGAGTAAGAAGCACCCTTCCTTTGTGTCCTCTCCTGCTAGAGCCTTCCCCTTTTTGCAGAAAGGATTTGCGGCTGTGCTAAACCAGTCGAGGCTGGCAAGCCATGCCCCTCCTTGGAGGAGTGTAAACCCTTGTCGCTGGCCCTACCTATGGACCACAAGGACTGTTCGCCTCGGCTGCGGTGAGGCACGAGCCAAGGAAACTAATCTCCTCCAACATTTGGGCAAAGACCTTTTCCCTAACGAAGCGGTCAAGGAGGTCGTAGATAAGGCCGCCACGGAGAATAGAAACTTTCTCCAGAAGTGGGGCCTGTCTATCAAGAGAAAGTCTTCCCTGGATGAGGGTCCCCAACCAAAGAGGAAGACTAAGAGGACTAGGCTACCCTCTCGGCCAGCCAAGCCATTTAGACAGCAACAGCAACAGCAATTGCCTATGCCTTCAGTGCCCCAGATGGTGGCACAAACCCCGACCACATTCCACTGGGTACCCCAAGCCGTGTCGACACAGTCTCCGGCATTTAACCCTACGTTCGAAGGGCAGTCAACTTCCTTTCGAGCAAAGCCTAGAGGAGCAGCCAGAGGCTCGTCTAGGCGCCCCTCAAGGGGAAGGGGATTCAAGGGTGTCCGCTGTAAGGGAGGCAAGACTTCAGGACAGCAGTCGAAGTGAGATGATACCGGTAGGAGGGAGACTTCAGAATTTTTGCGATCAGTGGACCTTCGATCCCTTTTCCAGAGTCTAGTAGGACTCTTCCCTGTAGGGGGCAGGAAGCACTAACATGGTTTATGGTTAGTTGAAAAGATGTATAACAGTGACATCTTAGGTCTCTAGGTCTAGTCGACCGGGGAAATACCTCCGTGGAGTACGGCACGTTTTGAGAATCCACAGATACAGTAATGCTCTGGTATACTTCCATCAGGACGACATGGCTTGAGCCCAAAAAACGGATTTAGAGCGAAGCGAAAAATCTATTTATGGGTGAGATGGCCATGTCGTCCTGATGGACCCGCCCTTCCCTTTCTATGAAAGGGCTGTAGGTCCCCTCCCTACATACAGTATCTGTAGCACCTCGTGTATCGCTACAAGGAATACAGATGGCGCCGTGAGCGGCGCAATGCACGCTTACGAAACGGGGGAAAGAGAGAGCCTTGCGAGCGGCTCTCCTTTTTCTTTCTCGTTTTCGTTTTCTTGCCAATTGACCCCTTCGAAGTGTCATTTCTGTTCGGGGTGCAGATTGCCAGGTGGCGTGTCAAGAATACGTCCTCTGATATTTCGCGATATCCCTGGTTCTTTTATCAAGGGATATTTGCTCCAGGAGTTAGAATTCTGGGTACCTTAAGGTAAATTCTCTGGGAATATCGCCGAAGTTGTAATGTACCCAAGGAAGCTACCCTATAGGAACTTCCATCAGGACGACATGGCCATCTCACCCAAAAATAGATTTTTCACTTCGCTCAAAATCCGTTTTTCACACCTATATAATTTGTTGCTTGTTCATTCACAAAATGCAAGCTAAGGTTAGGCTGTGTATTTCATGCATATATAATATTGAAAATATAACTTACAGAATATATGAAAGACAAGCATCCGAAATAGAACCTTGTGCCTAAGACTAAACTAGGAGGGGAGAAGATTAGTGGTAGATGGTCTAATATTGTGTTAGGCTTCTTATCAGTCACATTTTTTCTTTCTCAAACCATATCGAGATATGGTCTGAAAAGATGCTCTGTTTTTTTTGGCTGCCTTTAAATTTAATGAGATTTTTGTTTCTAGAGGTACCAGTTTGCACTTACATTAGTAAAATAAGGGCCTCTCGAAGTGGCCTTAGCATCTATTAGGCACTGTTTCAATGTATAATTTCGGACTTTAATAAAGTACACATTCTGCAAATTCTAATCATATATGCATTCATTAGGAATCGATAAATGCAAGGAAAAATTGCGCCAATAAATGATAGTAAATGGCAATATATTCAACATATGTTTCTTGTTTTACATATTGGTGACGGACTGCTACAATTGTTTTGAAGACTTCAGTTAGCGTTACCAAGTCTTTAGATCCCAAATTCCCCTGAAAATGGTGGAAATACAACAAAATCATGAGCTTGAAAAGAAAGCTTGGGAATTTTTTCCATCTGGTAACACTGACTTTCGTAAGCCAGTAGCAGACGACAGGAGCAGTGACATCTGTTGCGGATGCGCCCTACTAGAGCGGTCAAATGCCCACATAAATCCAAGAGACGTTCCTATCTTCCCTTTACCGTCTTTGGTGTTGGGTTAGAGTTCTCTTGTTTGAGGGTTCACTCAGGCAAACTATTCTTTTATCTTATTTCTTTTCCTCACTGGGCTATTTTTCTCTATCGGAGCCCTTGAGCTTATAGCATCTTGTGTTGTATCTTAGCTAATAATAATAATAATAATAATAATAATAATAATAATAATAATAATAATTGGCGATTGCGTACCACTCGAGAAATGGACTCTATAGCATTGGCTGCCCTTTAGAGAAACGTTATCTAGAAAAGAAAAATAAAGTCATAAAACCTTTGTAGAGGGAAAGTGCTTGTTCGACTGAAACCTTATATCATATCACGACAAAACGGTATAAATATAAATTATAATAGGACCATTTGTAAATATGGTTCATTTGTCAGATAAAATACTATTTACATAACTATGATCCAGTTGTTATTTATATTTATATCGTTTTGACGTGATAGGATTTAATAGGCCTCTGCACTAAACTAAGAAATTAAAAATGTTTTATGATACTGAAAAAGCTTTAAGGCCTTTTTGGAGGCTAAGATGCCCATTCACTAATGAGGTAGAAATGAAGCTTTATAATGTTGGTTTAAAGACCACTCATGAATGGCAGAAGCAAGAGAGTGACAATACCCTAGGGCGTAGAGGCTGACCATATTCACATATGATCAGCGACCAAGGCCCTCTCCACGCAAGCTATGATAGGCAGGGCCAGGCTATGGTAAGCAGCTCTTCTGGGAGAAGGAAACTCCAAAATCAAACCATTGTTCTCTAGTCCTGGATAGGGCCATAACCTCTCTACCATGGTCTTCAACTGTCTTGGGTTAAAGTGCTTAAGGGTATACTCGGGCACACCATTCTATCTAATTTCTCTTCCTCTTGTTTTCTTAAAGTGTTTATAGTTTATATAAGAAATATTTATTTCAATGTTGATAATGTTCTTAGAATATTCCATTTTTCCTTGTTTCCTTTCCTCACTGGGCTATTTTCTCTGTTGAGGCCACTGGGCTCTTAATATCCTGCTTTTTAACTAGGGTTGTATCTTAGCAAGTAATGATAATAATAATAGTACTGATAACTAAGCAGGTAAACCTATAGACTCCCCAAAAACGCCTCCTCCTTAGTTCACAAGGATGGAGAGGTTGCAGGCACTACAAGAAGCTATTGAGTTTGATCAGGTCTCGAACCCTAGTCCGGCCATCACTGTGCAGGGACGTTTCCAATAATCAGGTACATGAGAAGAGAACGGGATTTATGATGCATTGGTTTTCAACACTAATTACCAATAGAAGAGGATTAGGCAACAGGATAATAGTTGTAAGAATTATATTAGCCATCTTTGTCAGAAACTGGCTAGTCCAGTGCTTGTTCCAGAGACGAAGAAATTGCAGGATTTGAGCATTTAGGGGCAAACGACTACAAAAGCAAAGAACATTCTTTAATTCTAAGGTCGTTGAGGAACTATTTTTGTTTTTCCTTTTAAGGCTGCTTTCCTAGTCCTATCACGTAGTTGTACCTTGCTCTCTACAGCACCTACAAAATCAGTTTATTGTATACATTCGTTTATATTTTGCTTATCACATTGCATAACTGGTGTTTATTGTCAAATCTACATTATCGAAGCACTTGAAGAACAAGAAAGTCTTCAGTTTCTTCTTGAGCAAGATATTTCTTATTTCTCAATTCTCTATTTTGAATTGTTTTATTACTAACGGATCTAATATTTACATAGCCGCAGTTTATGACATCCATAGTATCCATGGTCATTATTGTCTGCGTCTTTTCAATTCCAAATCATAAGCTTTACAATTCTTGAATTTACTATATGATCATCACGTATGTTCAACATATTACAGTTTATAGATTTTATCTGTTGTGAGTTAGATTCCTTGGTGGTGTGATTTCCTGAACATTTCCCACACACTTTATCATTAGTCGTGAACTAGGCAGGTATTATAATCGAACATGATGCTGTGAAAATCTCCAACGTTGGAAGAGGGAAAGGTAACGTCGGATAATGAAATATTGGTGGGATGTAGCATTCGACATGGATAGAGTGCGAGGCATTGCTCACACAAAGGTTTAAAGACCACTCATGAATGGCAGAGGCAAGGGACAGTGGCAATGCCGTAGAGACTCACCATATATATATATATATATATATATATATATATATATATATATATATATATATATATATATATATATATATATATATATATATATATATATATATATATATATATATATATATATATATATATCAGCGCCCAAGCCCCTCTCCTTCCAGGCTAGGACTCAGCAGGTAGAACTATTGTCCTACCTCAAACCCCCATACTTACTTCACAAGGACGGTGAGCTGTAAACACTACAAGAAACTGTCAGCACCGAGGAGCAACAACGGTGGGGGAACACCACTCCTTATTAATCTATT
>NC_090736.1:70452542-70454008 GCF_036898095.1 Palaemon carinicauda
TTAGAACTCATCCCATACGAGAAAAATGTCTGAGCGAACAATATCACTCCCAACAACAAAAAATTCATCTTGGAAACCTGTAACGAGAAAAAATATATGTAATTACTCCTGAATTAAAAAGAAAACTTTTAGTCACACAAAATAAAACTTTTCCTCACTTCTTTTCCTCTCTTTTCTTTTTAATTTCTTATGTGAGACAATGGTACTATTCTTTCATCCGTGAGTTGGGCTACGTTTTGAATTCTAAACCTATTGGCCGTTAATGTTTCCAAAATGTTAAATGGGCCTTCAAACTTAGGTGTTAGTTTATAGTTGAGCCCTTTTCTGACATTGATTTGAATATAGATGTTATCACCCACGGTATATGTTTTAGTTGGTTTCGCTATTTTATCATGATTCCTTTTCATTATGATTTGTGATTCTTCTAAATTCTTTCGAAGGATATCATATCGACTTATACATGCATTTATACATTCTTTTAAAGGATTTGATAGATTAGTTGTAGGCGTTAATACATGGAAAGGTGTTCTAACTGGGGTACCATACAATGCTTCATGCGGTGACATTTTAATTGATATATGATATGAATGATTCAATGAACGCTTACGAAACGGGAGAAGAGAGAGCCTTGCAAGCAGTTCTCCTTTTTCTTTCTCGTTTTCGTTTTCTTGCCAATTGACCCCTTCGAAGTGTCATTTCTGTTCGGGGTGCAGATTGCCAGGTGGCGTGTCAAGAATACGTCCTCTGATATTTCGCGATATACCTGGTTCTTTTATCAAGGGATATTTGCTCCAGGAGTTAGAATTCTGGGTACCTTAAGGTAAATTCTTTGGGAATATCGCCGAAGTTGTAATGTACCCAAGGAAGCTACCCTATAGGAACTTCCATCAGGACGACATGGCCATCTCACCCAAAAATAGATTTTTCGCTTCGCTCAAAATCCGTTTTTCACACCTATATAATTTGTTGCTTGTTCATTCACAAAATGCAAGCTAAGGTTAGGCTGTGTATTTCATGCATATATAATATTGAAAATATAACTTACAGAATATATGAAAGACAAGCATCCGAAATAGAACCTTGTGCCTAAGACTAAACTAGGAGGGGAGAAGATTAGTGGTAGATGGTCTAATATTGTCTTAGGCTTCTTATCAGTCACATTTTTTCTTTCTCAAACCATATCGAGATATGGTCTGAAAAGATGCTCTGTTTTTTTTTTTTTTGCTGCCTTTGAATTTAATGAGATTTTTTTTTCTAGAGGTACCAGTTTGCACTTACATTAGTAAAATAAGGGTCTCTCGAAGTGGCCTTAGCATCTATTAGGCACTGTTTCAATGCATAATTTCGGACTTTAATAAAGTACACATTCTGCAAATTCTAATCATATATGCATTCATTAGGCATCGATAAATGCAAGGAAAAATTGCGCCAATAAATGATAGTAAATGGCAATATATTCAACATAT
>NC_090736.1:70462008-70469508 GCF_036898095.1 Palaemon carinicauda
CTAATTATAAGGGAATCGACGGGGTATAATTTTACTGTGTATAGAAAACCAACTTTCTCTATTTCCTACATTCATTTTTTTAGTTATCACGACATTTCTGTAAAAATTGGAGTAGCTTGCAATCTATTTCTTAGAGGTTTGAGAATTTGTTCCCCAGCCTACCTAAATAAAGAATTTGAAATCATCCGTAAACAACTCGCCCAGCTATTCTACCCGACGTATGTCATAGAAAAGGCCATCAACAAAGCCAACACGATATATTATAAAGATCATGATGTTACTAACCAAAGAGATTTTAAAAATAAGATAAAACTCCCATATATAGAAGGTATTAAAAATATAACAAATCATATCAAAACTGAGAACCCCTTTGTTTTTTCATATCCAAAGACCATAGGAAGCACCCTTATTAATGTTTATCAAAATAAAAGAGAGATAGAATCCGGCGTTTACAAAGTACCATGCAGGGATTGTGAAAAAGTGTACGTTGGGCAAACTGGCCGTTCGCTATCTCAAAGATTATCCGAACACAAAAGATCTGTTAGATATGGGTATGAAAACTCGGGGATTTTCATTCACCTTAGGGATTTAGGGCACCAGATTAACTGGAGTGAGTCGTCTTTGCTTTTTAAGAGTACCTGTCCGTACAGAAGGAAAATCCTGGAATCAGCCATCATAAATCAATCAAACACAATGAACCTATGTGGGGGCCAATGGAAAGCTGACACAGTGGACAATACTCTTCTCAACCCTATCATTAAGAAGATAATCCACGGAGACCGGCCACCAGACATGCATCAGAGGTCAAGACTTCCTCCAAGCGGCTCAACAATAAGAACACGCACCTGAATGTAATTAAATTTGGCTAATCCTTCCAGCAATTATAACAACTATAGAACAATTGAACACACCCTTTTGCTTTCATATATAAACCGTCACTCTCCACTGTAAGCCTCACTTGTACTTTACATCCTGAAGAGGGTCGATGTTTATTGACCGAAATATAGTGTGATTTATTCATATTTCCTGTGTTTCTTTTATGGGCCTTTTTGAAAATATATATATATATATATATATATATATATAGGGCGACACAAGAAAACAGTCATCACAAATAAACGAATAAGTTCTAAAACTTCATTTAGAAATATATGTTTATATATAAATATATATATATATATATATATACATATATACATACATATATGTATATACATATATATATATATATATATATATATATATGTTCATATATATATCTATATTTATATATATATATATATATATATAGGGCGACACAAGAAAACAGTCATCACCAATAAACGAATAAGTTCTAAAACTTCATTTAGAAATATATGTTTATATATAAATGTATATATATACATATATATTCTTACATATATATATATATATATATATATGTATATTTATATTTATTTTTATATTTATATATATATATATATTTATGTATATATATATATATATATATATATATTGATGCCAGCCTTTTTGCTCTTTATGTATTTGGTAAATTCCATTAGGAAAGAAGTGGATCAATCTAATGGATATTCAAAAGTAACTGTACCAACCTTAATTAAAAGTGTAAAGCTTTTTTTTTTCTGAGGAGATATTTAACCAATACGTCTTTCCTTTTTCATAAACATCGTAGTGTAAATTATATCCATGTATCAGTTTGTCCCGTGTATAACAACGCTAATCTATTAATACTGATCAATACATCTTCTAGTCTGAAGCAAACATCCGTCGTAGATGCCTAGGACAGGAACCTTATCCGAGCCATAGAATACCACGTAAAGGTTTAAAGGCCGTGCATGAATGGTAGATGCAAGGGACAGTGAAAATGCCTTATGATCATCACCCAATCCCCCTCTTCACCCGAGCTAGGCCCAGGCAGGGGCAGACAACGGCTGCAAACGATTCAGTAGGTAAACCTATAGCCGCCTCCCCACCCCACCCATGGCCCTTTTTATCAGCAATACTTGGAAGCCCTATGAATTATTTCTAATCCCATCGAATGCTGATATAATGTAGGACAGGGGCAACCTATGGCACGAGGAGTCCTGGTTTATGGCCTGGCATTTGATAAGGAGCAAAGAAAAAATCCTGTATACATACTGAGAGAGAGAGAGAGAGAGAGAGAGAGAGAGAGAGAGAGAGAGAGAGAGAGAAAGTGCATTGTGTACGATTACTTTTATATTCATGGTTTTCATTATTTACTTTATGATTTAAATTATATTTTTCTATCTATCTATATATCTTTCTTCGTTTCCTTTCCTATGATATGTGCCAGTCAGTACAGATAGAATTTTGCATGCCTAACTCCAGGATAAAGTAATTTTCCCGATCAGGTCAGATTGGCTACCCGAGTATGGTCCCTTTTTTTAATTCCTTGAGATTTAGATGAAGCTACCTGAGTATGGTAACTTTCACAATGCCGTGATATTTTGATTAAGTTACCTGAAAATGGCCCCTTTTATAATTCTATGAGATCTTGATTAAGCTACCTGTGTATAGTCTTTTTTATAATTCTTTGACATCATGATTAAGCTACTTGAGTATGGCCCCTTTTATAATTCTTTCAGATCTTGATTAAGCCACCAAAGTATGGCCCCTTTCATAATTCCTTGATATTTAGATTAAACTGCCTGCGAATGGTAACTTTTATAATTCCTTGATATTTTGATTAAGCCACCTCAGTATGGTCCCTTTTATAGTTCTTTCAGATCTTGATTAAGCTACCTGAGTATGGTCCCTCTAACAATTATTTCCGACCTTAATGAAGCTACCAGAGTATGGTCCCTTTTATAATTCCTGGAGATTTGATTGAGCTACCTAAGTATATTCCCTTTTATAATTTTTTGAGATCTAGATTAAGCTACCTGAGTATGGTACCTTTTATAATTCCTTGATATTTTGATTAAGCTACCTGAGTATGGTCCCTTTTATAATTCTTTCATATTTTGATTATGCTACCAGAGTATGGTCCCTTTTATAATTCTTTGAGATCTTGATTAAGCTACCTGAGTATGGTCCCTTTTATAATTCTTTCATATTTTGATTATGCTACCTGAGTATGGTCCTTTTTATAATTCTTTGAGATCTTGATTAAGCTACCTGAGTATGGTCCCTTTTATAATTCTTTGTGATCTTGATTAAGCTACCTGAGTATGGTCCCTTTTGTAATTCTTTGAGATCTTGATTAAGCTACCTGAGTATGGTCCCTTTTATAATTTTTTGAGATCTTGATTAAGCTACCTGAGTATGGTCCCTTTTATAATTCTTTGAGATCTTGATTAAGCTACATGAGTATGGTCCCTTTTTATTCTTCTTTGAGATCTTGATTAATCTACCTGATTATGGCCCCTTTCATGATTCTTTCAGATCTTGATTAAGCTACCAGAGTATGGTCCTTTTTATAATTCCTTGAGATTTAGAATAAGCTACCAGAGTATGGCCCCTTTTATAATTCTTTCAGATCTTGATTAAGCTACCATAGTATGGTCCCTTTTATAATTCCCTGAGATTTCAAGCAAGCTACCCGAGTATGGCCCCTTTCATAATTCTTTCAGATCTTGATTAAGCTAACAAATAATGGTACCTTTTTAATTCCTTAAGATTTAGATGAAGCTACTTAAGTATGGTAACTTTTAAAATGCCTTGATATTTTGATTAAACTACCTGAGTATGGCCCCTTTTATAATTCTTTCAGATCTTGATTGAGCTACCAGTGTTTGGTCTCCTATATAATTCCTTGTGATTTAGATTAAGTTACCTGATTATGGTACATTTTATGATTCCTTGATATTCTGATTTAGCTACCTTTTATAATTCTTTAAGGTCTTAATTAAACTACCTGAGTATAGCCCCTTTTATGATTCTTTCAGATCTTGATTAAGCTTGAGATTTAGATGAAGCTACCTGATGATGGTATCTTTTATAATTCCTTGAGATTTTGATTAAGCTAAATGAGTATAGCCCCTTTTATAATTCTTTGAGATCTTGATTTAGCTACCTAATGGTCCCTTTTATAATTCTTGAGATCATGGTTAAGCTACCTGAGTATGGTCCTTTTACAATTCTTTCAGATCTTGATTAAGCTAACATAGTACGGTCCCTTTTATAATTCCTTGAGATTTAGATTGAGGTACCTGAGTGTAGTACCTTATATGATTCCTTGATATTTTGATTAAGCTACCCAAGTATGCCCCCTTTCATAATTCTTTGAGTTCTTGATTAGGGTACCTCAGTATGGTCCTTCTTATAATTCTTTCAGATTTTGATTAAGCTACCAGAGTATGATGCTTTTTATATTTCCTTGAGATTTAGATTAAGCTACCTGAGTATGGTATCTTTTAAAATTCCTTGAAATTTTAATTAAGCTACCTTAGTATGGTCTCTTTTATAATTCTTTGAGATCTTTATTAGGCTACCTGAGTGTGGTCCCTTTTATAATTCTTTAAGATCTTGATTAAGCTACCTGAGTATGGTACCTTTTATAATTCTTTGAGATCTTGATTAAGCTACCTGTGTATGGTCCCTTTTATAATTTTTTGAGATCTTGAATAAGCTTCCTGAGTATGGTGCCTGTTATAATTCTTCGAGATTTTGATTAAATTACCTGAATATGGTCCTTTCTATAATTTCTTGAGATTTTGATTAAGCTACCTGTGTATGGCCCATTTTATAATTCTTTGAGATCTTTTTTTTATGCTACCTTGGTACGGTCCCAGTTGTTTCAGTGAGTGTTCAGCCTCCTAATGTAATTTTCCTTTCAGTTAATTGTCAGGATGGCTCTGGGGAGAAAGTCAAGCTAGACATCCGATTATTTCAGACATCACGGACAAATGACTTTGAATTTATTCAGCATAATGATCTAGCTGTGTGTGATCTCTGCTGCAATCAAGTTTTGAGTTTCACATCCAGTGTTAAACCAGACTTTGAAACAAAAGAAAACAGGCTTCCAAGGATAATGCTGACAAAGCTGAAGTCATTAAGAAAAGAGTAACCCGTTGTGAGAAATAAAGTAATGTGTCAAACACCTGAATGCTTGCAAAAACAATGAAACTGAAGACAGTTAAAACTAGCTTTGTTTGATGCCGAACATAAAAATACTTTTGGTGATGCAGATTTCTCAAAAGCAGCTTTCCTTTAGTGCTCTGGTGTTTTATTTGATATCATATCAAACAAGCAAGTTATCATCTCAAGGATTGAAGACATGTCTCACTCAGCTAGAACCGTGGTGAGACGTATTTCTGAAATGGCTAATAATAATAAAAAAATGAAAATATGCAATTGGTATAGTGACACAGAGGAATAGGAGAAGCTGAGGTGTCTTATATCTACATATGACAATACTAAGAGAACAGACATACTGAAGCCATACACTGACCATTTTGAGAACAGAGATAAAGACACGGGGAAATATTTGCCATTACAACAAATGGTTCTCCTGGTTTGGTAGGAGAAAATAACGGCTTTACAAAAACGGTTTAGGATAAAACTGGGCAATCCGTTTTGAAATTGCTCTGCATAGTTCATCAAGAAAATTATGTTTACACATGAAGCACATCCTTAGCCCCCATCGCAGCAGGCATACAACGGATCACTCTAAAGGTTGTGTGAAACTCAAAGTGTCTAAAAACTCACCTGGAATTTTAATTTTGGCCTTAGGGAAGCAAGGGCAAGTATCTCATTGATATGGTGAGGATATACTTGAAATATAAGATATATTTGATACAAAGAATACTAAATGCCACAAAATAAGTGCATTTATGGTATTCATGGTCAGGACAATATATTATAATCAAAATGGATTCTACAAAATTAAAAATTATAGTTTCAATTTTCTCTAATAGTGCTAAAAAATAACAACTGGCACACAAAGTACTAAAAATAATGGTATTAATCATCAAGTGGCACATTGACTTCAAAAGGTTGCCGACCCCTGGTGTAAGAGTTTTGACAAGAGTAAGCAATTCAATTGTTTTGGAATTAAAAGTAATACTTAGAATTTGTATTTTTGTTAAGATAACTAACCATTTTTTTGCAAGTTCGTCTTCAGTATGTTTACGTTTACTGTTTCAATGCCACAAATTGCATATTCCAGTCTCCCCTGATATTCGCAGGCATATCAAACTACATTATTACAGATACTACCGCTAGGGAGTTATGGGGTCCTTTGACTGGCCAGACAGTTCTATATTTAATCCTTTTCTCAGGTTATGGTTCACTTTCCCTTTACTTACAATTATACCGAATAGTCTTGCCTATTTTTACAGATTCTCCTCTATCCTCATACATCTGGCAACATTGAGATTACCAAACAATTTTTTTTCCCCAAGGGGTTAACTACTGCACTGTAATTTTCCAGTTGCTACTTTCCTCTTGATAAGGGTAGAAGAGACTCTTTAGCTATGGTAAGCAGCTATTCTAGGAGAAGGACACTCCAAAATCAAACCATTGTTCTTAGGCTTGGCTAATGCCATAGCCTCTGTACCAGTGTCTTGGGTTAGAGTTCTCTTGGATAAGGGTACACTCGGGCACTCTATTCTATCTAATTTCTCCTCCTCTTGTTTTGTTATTTTTTATAGTTTATATAGGAAATATTTGTTCAGGTGTTGTTGCTGTTCATGAAATATCTTATTTTTCCTTGGTTCCTTTCTTCACTGGGCTATTTTCCCTATTGGAACCCTTGGGTTTATAGCATCCTTCTTTTCCAACTACGGCTGTAACTTAGCAAGTAATAATTAATAAATTATCTCAATCATTTCAAGACTGTGACACTACTTGAAACTATCGAGGAACGTTTACAGTAGGCTAACAGGAGAATTCAGTTCTTGATAGGCCGTGGTCTCTCCTACCTTACCATTACTCCTACTGTGTGGGTACACACAGTTATCAAGATCATTGAGTAACGTCGGATCTTAGAGAAAAAAAAAAGGAGAAATTGTGCTTATTACTCCCTTCCATCCGTAATGAAGTGGCGCAAATGAGGTACATTACCCAGATTAAGCCCCGACCAGAAAATTTACCAGATTTACACTACAGTACAGTAGATCTGATTACCGCAATGCATTACCACCGTCATTTCACAAATCCCTCACCATTTTTCCCTTTCCTAACAATCAGGTCAAGGGAAAAACCTTCATGTTTTGTTTGGGATTAGATCTCAAGCCCCTATTAGATAGAGTACTGTATTAGAATTTAACATTTCCATTCACTATTTACAGATCGTAATACACAATTCCACATGCTAGTAAATACTACCTTTAGGGAATTATACTAATTTATCATTAATTTATCACTAATTTATTATTAATGAACACTTGTTAATATATCAGTGCAGTTTTCATTATGATTATTTTAAAAAGTTTTATGATTTCCTTTTGCATCAGTAAACGAAAAGTTCAAAAGCAAAAATATTACATTTTACATTTAAACTTTTAACTCATATTACAGAATTCTCAATTTATACAAATA
>NC_090736.1:70472008-70482008 GCF_036898095.1 Palaemon carinicauda
TGCTATAAGCCCGGGGCTCCAACAAGGAAAATAGCCGAATGAGGAATGGAAACAAGGAAAAAAAAATATATCAAGAACAGTAACATTAAGATGAATATCTCCTATATAAACTATTAAAACTTTAACCAAAGACAACGAAGAAATATAAGATGGAATAGCGTGCCGGAGTGTACCGTCAAGCAAGAGAACTCTAACCGAAGACAGTGGAAGACCATAGTACAGAGGCTATGTCACTACCAAGGGCTAGAAAACAATGGTTTGATTTTGGAGTGTGTCACCCTAGAATAGCTGCTTACCATACCTAAAGTATCTCTTCTACCCTTACCAAGAGGAAAGTGGCCACTGAACAATTACAGCTCAGTAACCCCTCTGTTGAAAATATATTTGGTATTCTCAGTGTTGTCAGGTGTATGAGGACAGAGGAGAATATGTAAAGAATATGTCAGACTATTCGGTGTGTGTGTGTGTGTGTGTGTGTGTGTTTGTGTGTGTAGGCAAAGGGAATAAACGTAACCATAGAGAAGGATACAATGTAGTACTGTATGGCAGGTTAAAGTACACCATAACACTCCAACGGTAGTATCTCAACGGTTGGCTGGCGCCCTGGCCAACCTACTACCCCTTTCTCTCTCTCTCTCTCTCTCTCTCTCTCTCTCTGTATATATATACATATATATATATACATATATATATATATATATATATATACACACACATATATATATATATATATATGTATATATATATGTATATATATATATATATATACAATTATATATATATATATATATATAGGTTTATCTAATTTGAGTGCTGGTTCCCTTCAAGTAAGGCTTTTTTTCATAAAATTTAAAACAACTGAACTTATTTATTCAGCACTGGTATTTATGATGATATGCTGGGTATCAAATATCTGTGAGAAACATTTTGAAAAACTCTTTCAAAGAATTTTCCTACCACAAGACCTTCAGTAACAGTTTTGTAGTTTAAATTTGCTTTTGGATCCGTTTGTTAAGTATACAGATCACGTGACCAAGTCTGTTTAGTTTGCATTTGGTGACATGAATTCCATGACTGGGTATCCTGTTTGTTCCAGAACCGCGGTGACTGGAATCCAATCTTTCCAGGTGAGCACTAGAATATTTTGCAGACAGGAAATAAGAAAAGGTTCCAGTTGCTTGGCACAGTGTTAGTGTAGAATCCAGGTCTCTGCACCGCGTAGCTGGCATATTACGTTTTACATTATTTATCCAAAGAAGTTACGAAACTGATACTTAGACTATTTTTAGATTATCTTTTTATATTGCTTTATTGAATATCATATTTATTTTTGTTTTCAGTTCTTTTTTATGTTGTCAAGTTGAATATGAATATGGAAGGTATACATAAGTTTCTATTCCCTTTATATACATTTAGTTTTACTGCATTAACTAGAACAAAGTCTATCATTGCATCTATAATATTGCTCTATCGAAGATCCAATAATTATTTTCTCTTTGATACAAGTTTAGTTTTTATACAATTTTAATCTGTGGGAGAGCTTCTTGTCTTTTGATCTTCCTCTTGAAGGTTTAAAGGTCACTCATGCATGGCAGAAACAAGCTAGGACCAGAGAGGGCCAGACAATGGCTGCTGATGACTCAGCAGGTAGACTTATAGGCTCCGTCAATCCCCATCCCTAACGCACAAGGATGGTGAGGTTGCAGACACTACCAAAAAACTATCGAGCGCGAACGGATCTCGAGCCTGTCCAGCAGATCGCGCATCAGGGACGTTTCCAATATGCTGCTACAACGTTTCCATTTATGGATTCCTGCTATAATCCTCAAATACTTTCACTTGGTTTACATTGATTTTCGATATAATTTTCGTGTATTGCATCCTAACTATAGATTCCAAAACCAAACACTTAAAGATACCCGAAATAGAAGACGATTCATTAATTTATTTTGAGTTTTCTGGTATCCTGACATCGAAGGTCAATGGCGCCGATATATTTTGTTATCAATAAAGATTAAAAGGGAATTCCATTCGAAACCTTAAAAACGGAGATGTCCTAATAAAAGTTAAATAGCTTTCAGAAGATATGATTCTGAAATAAATCTGAAAATACGCTAGCACAATATTGTATATTGCCTCCTGCCAAAGAATCTTGGCAAGGATGAACCTGCCATCCTTTCTCGAGGTGCTAAAAGTGTGTCGTTCTAATCTGTTAACAGATCTTTATAATATAAGAAATATTTATAAAGATCATATTAGACCGAATAGAAAGACAACTAGATTTTAATCAGTCAAGAAGGGATTCAAAGACCACACACCAAAGGGAACACTTACAAGCAGGGAAGCTTAACCAGTGAGTTCTCATT
The DNA here is from genome assembly GCF_036898095.1 of Palaemon carinicauda. Classification (NCBI taxonomy): domain Eukaryota; kingdom Metazoa; phylum Arthropoda; class Malacostraca; order Decapoda; family Palaemonidae; genus Palaemon; species Palaemon carinicauda. The sequence goes on from NC_090736.1 coordinate 70,474,375, forward strand.
GTGCTTACAAAACTTAAAGCCTCAAAAGTCAAAAACTTCATAAACTGGAATCTCGGAGTTTAGAGCTTTTGAATTAAAAAACGCACAATTCAAAATTTAACAGCTAAAAACCTCGCAGTCCTGAACTAACCTTGAACTCTGGAATCTCACGATACAGAACCCCATGATCTAAACCCTCAAAATAGAGCGCCTCACAGACTAAAACATTGCAGTTCAAATTCAACCTAAAACTCCAGAATTTCACAGTGCAGAACTAAAGAATCCAGAAGTTCATTCTCCAGGACCTCAGAGTTTACAAAATCTCAGCCCATAACACCAAAGTAGAGAACCTCACAGTCCAAAACCTTAGAGTGCAGAACACCACTATGCAAAACATCGCAGTTCAAAACCTAACATTCAAAACCTCAGAGTTTAAAATTCCAATGTTCAAAATATCACAAGAGTCCAAAACCTGCCCAGAACATCGTAACCCAGAACTATAAGTTCAGAGTAAAAAAATCACAGTTCCAGAACCATAGATCAATCCTAGGTCCAAAAACTTCATAGGGCGAGAAGAAAAGGATAGAAGGGAGGAAAGGAAAGGAGAAGAGATGGAGAGGGGGGTGGGGGTGAAGGGCTCTGGGGGAACTGCAGAAAGTGAGCCGGTAAAGAGAACAGGCAGATTTAACAGAATTATCCTTCCCTCGGTTTCTGGCGTTTTTGGCTGCATCCTTTGGGATCTTATTAGAGTAATGCTGCTCTATTCTATTTCCTTCTGTTTTAGTCTTTCTTTATATGCGACGGTTTCTAGTTGTACAAATGAGACTGCTTTTTATATACTTATTCAAGGCTCTTATGAATAACAAATTTGATTCTATTAGTTTTTAAAGGCATCTTTTTCAATTGAAAATATAGTTATAATATTGAAAATATAATATCTCTTATTTGTAGTAATTTGAGAATTTATTTTCTTTGTTTCAAATATACATATTATATTTTTTTGTGACATGTACATATGTCATTGTAATAGAAAAAATGTCTAATTTAGAAATACTTCAATCACTTTAAACTACTTTCTTCAAAAAGTTTTAAATAGCTATTTCATTCTAAAAACTATATTTCTTATTAATAATATTTGTTATTCTGATATTATCGTATTGGTGAGTACTACTATACCATTCCATTCTAAAAGGTATGTTCTTCAAGAATATCCTTTCAGATTTTATTTTTTTCCTCAAACTTTATTTCATCCCGAAAAAAAAACTCATTTCAGTCTTCAAAAATTTTCTCATCTTTATACTTAAAAATAAAAAATTAAATTCGAAAATTTATTTATCAATTTCCCCGTTCCATTTATTGTAGCTATTTTAATCGATTTCAAAAATACCGACTCAATTCTCGACGTTATTTTATTTGTTTCGATAAATACCAAATTCTTTTCCAAGTCTTATTTGTCTAAATCGCTATTCCCTATTTTTCTTAAATGTTCCCAAAAGTAAATAAAAAAAAAGTGAAACCGCGAAAAGAAAAAATTGGAAACTTCCCAGGTTTTCAAATGCGTAGTAGATTGAGGTAATAGGATAAAGGAAGCTCTGCAGACAAAAACTCCACTTAGTAGGGGAAAAAGAACGGAACAAAACCGTAGGCAGTGAAGGGTCTAGCAAGAGAGAAAGAGAGAGAGAGCAAGAGCAAGGGAGAGAGAGAGAGAGAGAGAGAGAGAGAGAGAGAGAGAGAGAGAGAACTGGCGAACGGCTACTGCTGTCTCTGGGCCCAGCTCAGCTGCAGCTCGCAGCCTCAGTTTGCGTTTGATCACAGTGCGAAGAGGTATAGTTTAGTCGTCTCTCTCTCTCTATCTGTCTCGTCTCGCTCCCCGTCTTTTTATCGCCTACACTAGCGGAATAAATCGATTTCAGTACAATTATTTTGTGAAATTGAGAGATTTAAGGCTTGGTACGTTTCGAAATTAAGTTCCAGGTAATGCAAAAGGTTCTCTTCATACTTAGAAATATTTTTTGGACAATGGCATGGTATCATGCAGGTAGTCGGCTGCAAGAGATTGACCTGTCAAGATTGATCTAAGCAGATTTGTGAACAACGTATTTTCCAGACAATGTTAGCGTGGCTGTATTTGGCACTAAAATGCACATACTTGGACACACGGATATATATATATATATATATATATACACAAGACATATATGTCAGCTTAGTTAGATAATCTTATATTTACATTTGTATTTGTTAGACAGATAATACACACAAATACGAATATATTATTTATGTATATATGTATATGTATATATGTATATATATATATATATATATATACATATATATATATATATATATATATATAGATAGATAGATATATATACATATACATAAAAATATAAATATATATGTGGGTGTGTGTATAGCACTAAGGAAAAATTCCCAGTATATATACATATATATATATATATATATATACATATATATATATATATATATACATATATATATATATATATATATGTGTGTGTGTGTGTGTGTGTGTGTGTTGTTTCTATATGTATATATATGCATAAAAATTGCACATTTTACAGAACTTTTTGCAAAGATTACTTACCAATTAAACACATATATCATTATGCATGTAGACATTTTTACTTATTACTTCCTGCCATTTCTAAAATGTCTTTATTTTCTCTTGCATTCTGCCTACTCCGGTAAAATATTTATCATGCCGGTTTTCCCATTTTCCACCATCTTCGATTATGATGGAGACCACCGCCGGGAGACTTTCTTTTTTACCATTTTTCACAAAGTACATTTCAAAGGGGGAATCAATTTATCGTCTTCATTGCCTGGTCCTTTGGGTTAGTACCTGCTACTCGTATAACATGGGACATCTACAGTATCTCCAGTTGAAGTGACACTGGGTCAGAGAGATCATAGGTTTTACAATATTCTTTAAAGATCTGCACACTGGCTAGAAGTCCTTTGCTGTTCTTCCCTATAGCTATTTTTTGTTGAAGCCATTATGGAAATTAAAAATATTTGCATTAATTTTCATTTTGCTTATCTGTCTGTTTTCTGTTCTTCGTGACTTCCTATTTGTTCACTCAAGTGCATACTCATTACATTCTTCTACTCAAACAAATGTTATTCAGTAAAAACACATGTATTTTCAAAGAATCAATTGACAATAGCTTATATATATATATATATATATATGCATTTATCGGTTAATATATACATATATATATACTGTATATATATATATATATATATATATATGAAAAGAGCGAGGGAGCCGTTGTATTTTCAACAGAGATCCAAGACTTTCCATCATAGGTAAGTTTCTAAACGGTCTCTTTCACATCGTAAAATCTACTCAAAATATTTGTTAGATTTCTATGCTTTGAGTAAAAGCCTGACAGTGGTCTACTCTCCTCATACTCTATTGTTTCCCTACACGTCTGATAACATTGAATATATACCTTTGCTCTTAACTGATATCCTTCCTTTCGTTTTCACAAAAATGAGAAATTCTGCAACAAATTAGTGCTCAACCGGCATAGCAATGATATAAGTTGACTCTCGCAACTATGACATAAAATGATAACAGACTGACCTCTTTCCCTCATTCAGTTGTCGGTTAGGCCGCTGTTCAGAATCCTTTATCTTTTCATTCAAATCCTCACTCTAAAGCCCATATTTTTTTTTTTTTTTTTCCACAATTTAAACTTGTAGTTTTGATTTTGTTTTTGTATCGGTAATACTCTTGTACTTGGTTAATAAATTCTCTCCATTGTTTTAACAGGCAAAAAAAAATTTGTTACAACTACTATAAGTCTTTCTAATATTAGTTTTTGTCACAAGTTTTCAACTAACCTTTCGCCATCATGCTAAGAGTGTATACATTATAGACTTCAATATATGGAATGAATGTCCTGGTTTTTTTACAACCAATAAAAATCTGTGTCCGATTGTCAAGACAACGTATCTCCAATATTCTTTAACTTTTCCATGCCCGGGAGTTGTAACTGCAAAATTTATTCAAACCTTGGGTATTCTGATGTCGGTGTCATAGTTGTTACAGGTGTATTTGCATTTCTACCAAACTTATCGTAACATCTGGGTGTATCAGAAATTAAGCATTTTTCCGAATCATTCGAAAGGGAAAATTTGTTTCGTTATCCAGAAATTTTACTTTATCAGTTAATGTTCTATACTTGGCAGTCGATGCATATGTTCGTATGCCTACAAGAGCTTTTAGTGCTATTATTATTATTATTATTATTATTATTATTATTATTATTATTATTATTATTATTATTATTATTATTATTATAGATGCATTAGCTAAGCTACAATCTTAGTTGGAAATGTAGAATGCTGCAGGCCCAAGGGCTTCAAAAGGGAAAATACTCCAGTGAAAAAATAAAATAACGAAATGAATAATCTACAAGCGAAGAAATTATCAATTAAACTGAAATATCTTAAGAAAAGTAACAACATTAAAGTAAATAATTCATATATAAACTATAAAAGCTTAAAAAACCAGAAGAAGAGAAGTTAGATAGATTATAGGCCTGAGTATACCCTCAAGCAAGAGAACTCTACCCAAAGACAGAGGGTGGCATGGCACAGAGACTATGGCAATACCCAAGATAAATGTCAAGATTGATCATCTGTCCTTTTCATTCTCGCAATATTTGTAAGCTTCTTTCGAATCTCACGATTGGCAAGGTAACCTACTTTGTCCATATTTCTACATGAATCAAAGAAAGGAATTTGTAAAAAGGTTCTTGAAGTCTTGGTAGACTGGAGTTGAATCCTCTCTCCCTTAATAGATTTTTACGGACACATGATCTTTTTTGTTATTGTGAGGGAAATTTTGCTTATAAGGGAAGGCTTATGGAGTGCATAGGCACTGCTTGGACATAAACAGCTATTGTCTTACTCCCCTTGATCCTAACGTAGGAGGATAGTGACTTGGTTGCTGATCATGTTTCTTTATATTCGATCTTTGTTGATCATTGGTGACCTTAGAACCATTAAGTTGGTTTCTATGGTTTATTTTGGGGGAGTATTTTTTTTTCTTATTTACTTTTATTCTTTAAAATATGCTCTGTTTTTTCTCATTCCAAAGAAAACTGTTCTCTCAAAGTCTTTTACCAATCGTCATTCTGGGTAAATTGCCAGTCTCATTCAGATATTTAAATCTCCAGTCTTTCTTTCTCTTTATCAATAATGTTCTTTTCTGCAAATTTCATATAAGTTTCTTTTTATAATGAAATACCTCCATGCGTCTTTTTTTTTTTCAAATCGTTGGCCATCAATTCCAAATTGCTTGTACTATATTTCCATTAACATCTTGTATAGCAAGATACATTTACATGTTCACCTTTGTTTGAATTCACTCCACCGCAGCAAAACTACTTCAAACTCACCGGTAGGTTATAATAAAGTCTATCCTTTTTCTAAATCATTTCATATCCATCTTCATTTCTCTATGTTTTAACCCAAAACAAGTAATTCTTTTGGTTATTTTCTCCTTCAAGCTCTCTTATCGAAATCTTTCGGTGTTGTCTGATATAGCTAACATATACTCGAACTGATATATATATATATATATATATATATACATACATTATAGCCCCGAAAGGAAAAATTAAAAGACTTTATTGGAGTTAGTACTTTCATCCACTCAGGACATTATCAAACTCAACAATGTTGAGTTTGATAATGTCCTGAGTGGATGAAAGTACTAACTCCAATCAAGTCTTCTCATCTTTCCTTTCGTGGCTATAATACATTTTATATTCATCACGTGTCAGCTTTCGTGATTTCTACACACACACACACACGTGTATATATATATATATATATATACATATATATATGTATGTGTATATATATATATATATATATACATATATATATATATATATATATGTGTGTGTGTGTGTGTGTGTTCAGAACCAAATATGAAAGAAATATGATTTTGATTTACGAATGGTTGTTCTGTACATATGTCTTTATTCTTACTAACTATACTATATGTATATATATATATATATATATTCATATATATACATATATATATATATATATATATACTGTATGTATATATATATATATATATATATATTCAACATGAAGCTGTTACCATAAGAGAAGATAACCTTAGTGAAAGACATTGATAGTCACTACCACAAATCAAGCTTTAGGTACTAGTGACTATAATATTAGATCCTTCACACACATTATACAAAATGTTCATCAGCTGCTTCTCGAACCCTCCAATAGAAAGTGCGCAAGTCATTCCTATTTATCTATGTCTTTTTATTTCTATGTATAAATCTATTTATATTTTTTTTCATCCTATAGGTTGAAACTCTATAGTAAAAGGGAAACCATTATTTTGAAATTATTCCTTCCATTGTCTTATTTCAAAAACAGTTTAAATTATTTCAGATGTATACATTATATTAAAACTCAAATCTACATTCTTATTTCCAGTCTTGATTTGTTTTCATGCTACGGATGCGTGTCTCTTTTTTATCGGATTGTTGTGTAGCAATTGTGGTAGCTATTAGTTAATGGGGAAAACAGCTTTTGGCGAAGGAGAAAGATAGAATAAAAACTATTTTTTTCATTTATTCCTTCAAAATTTTATCCTTGGGATTATTCAAAGTAGATGAAAAATTTTTCACTAATTAATTTTTCATTATTTTCAATTATGCTAATTTATTAATCAATCTTTCCTTCATTAGTCGATTCCATCCTCATTCAATTATTACATTTCACGACATTTTAACATCAGCTGAAATGGACTGTTGACTGTAAAGTTTTCAAAAGAGTAATTTATCTTTTAATGTAAAAATGTTGAACCAAAGTTTACTTAGTTTAATTATTAGTAAAAATAATCCATGATGAATTAATCATAAAGCACTTAGATACAATAAAATGATTTACCTGTCCTTTCGAAACTTAAAGCTGTTTATTTTTCATCTTATTAATTTATTGGAAAGAAACGTTGTACATAGCATATGTGTGTTCGTATGTGGAGATGGGGATGATATATAATTACATATCGAATTTAACTAAATAATTACAAATTTTATCAATATTTCTATAGGGCTTTTAAATCCATAGCATGACCAGTTAAATAATTCAGTAAATTCACCATATATCATTCACGACTAACAATGAAGGAAAATTCTCTTTAAAACATCATTAATTTGAAAATTCCTGAAACTTATTCGTTATTGTACAATTTATTCTGACATCTCTTTCCGACGGATAAATATATTTTGTTTGTTGTTTGAATTACACCGTTTGTCTGATTGTTCCATTTGCAATGCATCGCACAAAGTTAATCTCGTGTTTGTTCGGTTTCATTTATTTAACATTTAACCATTTAGATTTCGGGTTTATTACTTTGCGTTGTTTAGCTGTCCGTTGCAAGATTTTCTTTTAAAGTATATTAAACATATTTTATTTTATATTTATATTTTTATACGGTGGGATATTTTACGCGATTAATTGCTTCTCTCTCTCTCTCTCTCTCTCTCTCTCTCTCTCTCTCTCTCTCTCTCTCTCTCTACACACATACACCATAATATGGATTGGTTTCATAATACAAATGATATAGTGTTTGAAGG
>NC_090736.1:70487008-70489508 GCF_036898095.1 Palaemon carinicauda
ACACAGACACTCTTACCTGTTGATACATATTTAGTTGCAATGCCTGTCCTACTATATTGTGCTAACTCATTTGTGGGTATTTCCAGTATCCTTTGAGAGTTAAGCTTTCAAACGTTCTTTCAATCTTCTATTGCCTCATCAGCTTATTTCTCAAGGTGTTTAAAATTCAAAGCCCTCGAATTTCGCTTTTGAGAGGGATTTGCATTTGCTGAGTTAAACAAATCATGTCTCTTACTTGGGATATTATAATTTTCATTAGGGTTGATAGTCAAGTATATTGTCTCGTCAAGGATTAATATTCAGAGACCTGTTGAATAGATATAGGCCTAAGACAAGTCTTGAGTAAAGTATGATATTCACAGCATACTAAGATTAAATTATGTCCAAAGATTGCCTCTAAAATAATGACAGGTTTTTTAAGATGGCTTTCCTAATTTTACTATAAAGTTGGTCGGTTTCAGTGGTGTTTGCTTTGTACTATCAAATAGTTTCATAATTCATGAAGGGAGGATCCAGAAAAATTGAACTTTTACGCCAGCCGCAAGTAGCCTACTATCTGAAAGTAATCGGTATTTTTCCAGAGATGTAATTTCTTAATATATCTTGGAGAATCTTGGCTAACCAAGATAGTACTTTGAAAGTAATCAACCAAGTAGTATAGAAAGGTAAACTGTTTTTATATAAAATCGTTAAAATTTAAGAGAAATTATATAAGTTTAATGTCTTCCAAAGATGCTTTTATCAAAATATCCTCTTCATATGTCGAGTCATGTACTGAAAATTTGCACATCATTTACAACTTCATACACCTGCAAAGGTAGATCATCACTAGGAAACCTAACCGCTTTACGAACCATATGTCACTCACCTCTTTCTTTCGCCTATGTACTTTCAGGTTATGAAAGCCATTCTCATTCAATTCCTCTTTTGCATCATCTCTCCACCGATTTCTAGGTCTTCCTCTCCTCTGGCCTCCTAACACTTCTAGATCATACGCTCTGTCTACCAGCTTATTGGTCTCCATTCTTGCTACATGTTCAAACCAAGAGAAACCTCCGTATCCAATTTTCAACTTTTCCCCACTTAGGTTATAAGCGAACCTTACAGCTTGTTCATTAAACATAATCACCTATCAAACATTCATTTACTTCTTTGCTTCATCCAGGCAAATTTGAAAGCACAAGACTTGTTATTTTATCATTAATGGAGTTGTTTGAATAGGGTAAGGTTCTTCATAAACTTAGAACACCGAGTGCTTTTACTCTTCCCGTGTACCTCACAACAGGGATGCCGTGGTTACCTACAAAGAAAAATCGATGATAAAGTGTTTATCTTTTCACCAAGGGGTCCACAACCCTTACCAAGGTAATCACCTGCCACATGTCTGTATTCCAAATTATTGACACTTCCTATAGCAGTAATGCTCAGGTTACATCATTACCCTCGAAAAAAAAGAAAGTTTTTTTTATCTATGTATATATATATATATATATATATATATATATATATATATTGTTCATAAAAGGTTTTCCTAACCCACTAACTCCACCAAAGGCTTTGTAGTAGGTATTTTGTTGGTGTGATTTTAAATTCCGTCTTCATTTTATTGAATCCTCTCCTTCAGGAGATCTTCGATATTCTTCCAACCAGCTGCTTCAGACTCTCTGACTTTGATGTTTTCAGGTCGGAGTATCTCCCTGAAGCCACTCTAATGGCCCCTTGGGATTTGGTTTGCTCTTATTTCTACCTTTACAAATCCGCCTAAGCTCCGGTTTTAGTCCTTGAATTATATTGATTGGGAAGATGTTTGTTGTAGGCTTATCCGTAACGGCCCTTATTTATGGCCTTTCTTTAATATTATTATTATTATTATTATTATTATTATTATTATTATTATTATTATTATTATTATTTGACTCGAAGGTTAGACTCGGTAACCCCACTTTTCTTGTTTCGTTTTACGTACTCGGGTAAAAGGAAAGGGGTTATGTTAATGTTGACAAAGAGATAAAACGATATTAGTATAGTTTAGCAGATTAAAGTACCATGTCCTAGATAAGGGAATGGAGGTTTACTGACAGCTACAAATATGAATTTCAGAAATATCTCTAGTTATTCATAGCAAATCATCAGGGCGTTATACATTGAACATTATAACGTTATACATTGGTTTCATTCTTTGATCTGGAAGCGAGTGAGATCGCCCAGCTTCTTTTTGATAGATGCCCTTTACTATCTGATGTAGTCGAGTAGAAGAGATGTTCGTATTTCTCTTTTTATTTTATCGCTGGAATTGACAGATTACGCTAGCTCTGGCTTCCAACCTGGCAGGGAGCCTCACTATTTTTCACCGGCAGAGATTTCGTCTTGGCTGACCGAGGAATTATGACTAGTTCTGTCTGGGAATTGCATCTTCTCGCTTCTCTTTTTAATAATGCAACTCTCACCCTGTTTTTTCTGTTGACTTGAGTCATAATAATAATAATAATAATAATAATAA
>NC_090736.1:70499262-70501762 GCF_036898095.1 Palaemon carinicauda
ATATATATATATATATATATATACATATATTTATATACATAGATAAAAAAAAACTTTCTGTTTTTTCGAGGGTAAATGATGTTACCTGAGCATTACTGCTCTAGGAAGTGTCAATAATTTGGAATACAGACATGTGGCAGGTGATTACCTTGTTAAGGGTTGTGGACCCCTTGGTGAAAAGATAAACACTTTATCATCGATTTTTCTTTGTAGGTAACCACGGCATCCCTGTTGTGAGGTACCGGGAAGAGTAAAAGCGCTCGGTGTTCTAAGTGTATGAAGAACCTTACCCTATTCAAACAACTCCATTAATGATAAAATAACAAGTCTTGTGCTTTCAAATTTGCCTGAATGAAACAAAGAAGTAAATGAATGTTTGATAGTTGATTATGTTTAATGAAAAAGCTTAAGGTTAGCTTATAACCTAAGTGGGAAAAAGATGAAAAATTAGATACGGAGGTTATTTTTGGTTTGAACATGTAGCAAGAATGGAGACCAATAAGCTGGTAGACAGAGCGTATGATCTAGGAGTGTTAGGAGGCCAGAGGAGAGGAAGACCTAGAAATCGGTGGAGAGATGATGCAAAAGAGGAATTGAATGAGAATGGCTTTCATAACCTGAAAGCACATAGGCGAAAGAAAGAGGTGAGTGACATATTGTTCGTAAAACGGTTAGATTTGCTACTGATGATCTGCCTTTGCAGGTGTATAAAGTTGTAAATGATGTGCAAATTTCCAGTACATGACTCGACATATGAAGTGGATATTTTATAAAACCATCTTTGGAAGACCTTAAACTTATATAATTTCTCTCAAATTTAAACGATTTTATATAAAAACAGTTTACCGCTCTACACTACTTGGTTGATTACTTTCAAAGTACTATCTTGGTTAGGCAAGATTCTTCGAGATATTATCTTTAGAAATTATATCTCTGGAAAAATACAGATTACTTTCAGATAGTAGGCTACTTGCGGCTGGCGTAAAAGTAGAATTTTTCTAGATCCTCTCTTCATGAATTATGAAACTATTTTGAAGGGACAAAGCAAACACCACTGAAACCCACCAACTTTATAGTAAAATTATGAAAGCCATCTTTGATAAAACCTGTCATTATTTTAGAGGCAATCTTTGGACATAATCCTAGTATGCTGTGAATATCATACTTCACTCAAGACTTGTCTTAGGCCTAAATCTATTCAACAGGTCTCTTAATATTAATACTTCACGAGACAATATACCTGACTATCAACCCTAATGAAATTATAATATCCCAAGTAAGAGACATGATTTGTTTAACTCCGTAAATGCAAATCCCTCTCAAAAGCAAAATTCGACGACTTTGCATTTTAAACAGCTTAAGAAATAAGCTGATGAGACGATAGAAGATTGAAAGAACATTTGAAAGCTAAACTCTCAAAGGATACTGGAAATACCCACAAAAGAGTTAGCACAAGATAGTAGAGAGGCATTGCAACTAAATAGGTATCAAGAGGTAAGGCTGCCTGTGTATAATAAAAGAAGATTTCTAAATGCTTGCAGGTTGCATATTAACAACCATGCCATAGTGTAGGTGCAAAATATTGCATATGATTAGCAGTGTTGCCACATTTTTCAAGAAATAGGTCAGATAACAATATTCTCCAAGTAAAAGTGTTATGACCACAACAGACCAGAAACTTTCAGGAAAGTACTAAATCAAGCATCTGGGCTTAAAAGTAAGATATACTAAGAAGATTGAGTAATAGCAGTCTTCTACAAAAATGCATTTGCAAAACATTGTTACCTTAGTGTATTAAGAATGGTTATATAAAGAGGAATTATTATTATTATTATTATTATTATTATTATTATTATTATTATTATTATTATTATTATTTTTACTAACTAAGATGCAATCCTAGTTAGAAAAGCAAAATGCTGTAAGCCCAAGGGCTCCAACAGGAAAAAATTGCCAGTGAGAAAAGTAAATAGATAAACTTTATTTGGCAAAATGAACAATTAAAATAAAATATCTTAAAAACGGTAACAACATCAAAACAGATCTTTCGTATACAAACCATGAAAAGAGACTTATGTCAGTCTGTTCAACATGAAAACATTTCCTGCAAGTTTTAACTTTCGAAGTTCAATCGATTCAACTACCCGATTAGGAAGATCATTCCACAACTTGTTCACAGCTGGAATGAAACTTCTAGAATACCGAGTAGTAAAGAGTCTCATGATGTAGAAGGCATGATTATTTAGAATTAACTGCACAGATAGTATTACGAAGAATTAAGCATCAAGCAATGGCACCATATGAAAATATATAAAAATTAATATGAGATTTTGAGAAAATATACTTTTCGGACGTCTGAAGCCAGAAAACTTAAAAAGAATAAAATGGACTATTGGAAGATATAGTCATTGAGTGTCCAAATAAAGAAAAGAAAAATATAACAATATAAAATAACACAGTTTTTTGTGAATGTAATTTAACTATTTGTTATTATTGGTAG
>NC_090736.1:70514262-70516762 GCF_036898095.1 Palaemon carinicauda
TGAATTCTGCGTTTTTGAATTCAAAAGCTCTAAACTCCGATATTCTAGTTTATGAAGTTTTTGACTCATGAGGCTTTAAGTTTTGTAAGCACAATGAGAACTCACTGGTTAAGCTTCCTTGCTTGTGTGTGTGGTCTTTGAATCCCTTCTTGACTGATTAAAATCTAGTTGTCTTTCTATTCAGTCAAATATGATCTTTATAAATATTTCTTATATTAGAAAGATCTGTTAACAGATTAGAACGACACACTTTTAGCACCTCGAGAAAGGATGGCAGGTTCATCCTTGCCAAGATTCTTTGGCAGGAGGCGATGTACAGTACTGTGCTAGCGTATTTTCAGATTTATTTCAGAATCATATCTTCTAAAAGCTATTTAACTCTTATTAGGACATCTGCGTTTTTATGGTTTTGAATGGAATTCCCTTTTAATCTTTATTGATAACAAAATATATCGGCGCCATTGACCTTCGATGTCAGGATACCAGAAAACTCAAAATGAATTAATGAATCGTCTTCTATTTCGGGTATCTTTCAGTGTTTGGTTATGGAATCTATAATTAAGATGCAATACACGAAAATGATATCGAAAATCAATGTAAACCAAGTGAAAGTATTTGAGGATTATAGCAGGAATCCATAAATGGAAACGTTGTAGCAACATATTGGAAACGTCCCTGATGCGCGATCTGCTGGACAGGCTCGAGATCCGTTCGCGCTCGATAGTTTTTTTTGGTAGTGTCTGCAACCTCACCATCCTTGTGAGTTTGGGGTGGAGATTGACGGAGCCTATAAGTCTACCTGCTGAGTCATCAGCAGCCATTGTCTGGCCCTCTCTGGTCCTAGCTTGTTTCTGCCATTCATGAGTCACATTTAAACCTTCAAGAGGAAGAGCAAAAGACAAGAAGCTCTCCCACAGATTAAAATTGTATAAAAACTAAACTTGTATCAAAGAGAAAATAATTATTGGATCTTCGACAGAGCAATATTATAGATGCAATGATAGACTTTGTTCTAGTTAATGCAGTAAAACTAAATGTATATCAAGGGAATAGAAACTTATGTATACCTTCCATTTTCATATTCAACTTGACAACATAAAAAAAGAACTGAAGACAAAAATAAATATGATATTCAATAAAGCAATATAAAAAGATATAAAAATAGTCTAAGTATCAGTTTCGTAACTTCCTTGGATAAATAATGTAAAACGTAATATGCCAGCTATGCGGTGTAGAGACCTGGATTCTACACCAACACTATGCCAAGCAACTGGAACCTTTTCTTATTTCCTGTCTGCAAAATATTCTAGTGCTCACCTGGAAAGATTGGATTCCAGTCACAGCGGTTCTGGAACAAACAGGATACCCAGTCATGGAATTCATGTCACCAAATACAAACTAAACAGACTTGGTCACGTGATCTGTATACTTAACAAACGGATCCAAAAGCAAATTTAAACTACAAAACTGTTACTGAAGGTCTTGTGGTAGGAAAATTCTTTGAAGGAGTTTTTCAAAATGTTTCTCGCAGAGATTTATACCCAGCATATCATCATAAATACCAATGCTGAATAAAAAAGTTCAGTTGTTTTAAATTTTATGAAAAAAAAGCCTTACTTGAAGGGAACCAGCACTCAAATTAGATAAACCTATATATATATATATATATATATATATATATATATATATATATATATATATATATATATATATATGTGTGTGTATATATATATATATATATATATATATATATATATATGTATATATATATATATATATATATATATACAGAGAGAGAGAGAGAGAGAGAGAGAGAGAGAGAGAGAGGAGAGAGAGAGAGAGAGAGAGAGAGAGAGAGAGAGAGAGAGAGAGAGAGAAAAGGGGTAGTAGGTTGGCCAGGGCAGCCAGCAACCGTTGAGATACTACCGTTGGAGTGTTATGGTGTACTTTAACTTGCCATACAGTACTACATTGTATCCTTCTCTATGGTTACGTTTAATTTTCCCTTTGCCTACACACACACACACACACACACACACACACACACACACACCGATTAGTCTGACATATTCTTTACATATTCTCCTCTGTCCTCATACACCTGACAACTCTGAGATTACCAAATATATTTTCACTAGAGGGGTTACTGCGCTGTAATTGTTCAGTGGCCACTTTCCTCTTGGTAAGGGTAGAAGAGATACCTTAGGTATGGTAAGCAGCTATTCTATGGTGACACACTCCAAAATCAAACCATTGTTTTCTAGCCCTTGGTAGTGACATAGCCTCTGTACTATGGTCTTCCACTGTCTTCGGTTAGAGTTCTCTTGCTTGACGGTACACTCCGGCACGCTATTCTATCTTATATTTCTTCGTTGTCTTTGGTTAAAGTTTTAAAAGTTTATATAGGAGATATTCATCTTAATGTTACTGTTCTTGATATATTTTATTTTTCCTTGTTTCCATTCCTTATTCGGCTATTTTCCTTGTTGGAGCCCCGGGC
>NC_090736.1:70521762-70526762 GCF_036898095.1 Palaemon carinicauda
CCTTAGTATTGTCATATGTAGATATAAGACACCTCAGCTTCTCCTATTCCTCTGTGTCACCATACCAATTGAATATTTTTATTTTTTTATTATTATTAGCCATTTCAGAAATACATCTCACCACGGTTCTAGCTGAGTGAGACATGTTTTCAATCCTTGAGATGATAACTTGCTTGTTTGATATGATATCAAATAAAACATCAGAGCACTAAAGGAAAGCTGCTTTTGAGAAATCTGCATCACCAAAAGTATTTTTATGTTCGGCATTAAACAAAGCTAGTTTTAACTGTCTTCAGTTTCATTGTTTTTGCCAGCATTCAGGTGTCTGAACACATTAATTTGTTTCTCACAACGGGTTACTGTTTTCTTAATAACTTCAGCTTTGTCAGCATTATCCTTGGAAGCCTGTTTTCTTTTGTTTCAAAGTCTGGTTTAACACTGCATGTGCAACTCAAAACTTGATTGCAGCAGAGAGCACACACAGCTAGATCATTATGCTGAATGAATTCAAAGTCATTTGTCCGTGATGTCTGAAATAATCGGATGTCTAGCTTGATTTTCTCCCCAGAGCCATGGGGACAATAAACTAAAAGGAAAATTACATTAGGTGGCTGAACACTCACTGAAACAACTGGGACCGTACTAAGGTAGCATAAAAAAGATCTCAAAGAATTATAAACTGGGCCATACACAGGTAGCTTAATCAAAATCTCAAGAAATCATAGAAAGGACCATATTCAGATAATTTAATCAAAATCTCAAAGAATTATAACAGGGACCATACTCAGGAAGCTTATTCAAGATCTCAAAAAAATTATAAAAGGGACTATACACAGGTAGCTTAATCAAGATCTCAAAGAATTATGAAAGGTACCATACTCAGGTAGCTTAATCAAGATCTCAAAGAATTATAAAAGGGACCACACTCAGGTAGCTTAATAAAGATCTCAAAGAATTATAAAAGAGACCATACTAAGGTAGCTTAATTGAAATTTCAAGGAATTTTAAAAGATACCATACTCAGGTAGCTTAATCTAAATCTCAAGGAAATATAAAAAGCATCATACTCTGGTAGCTTAATCAAAATCTGAAAGAATTATAAGAAGGACCATACTGAGGTAGCCTAATCAAGAACTCAAAGAATTATGAAAGGGGGCATACTCGGGTAGCTTAACCAAAATATCAAGGAATCATATAAGGTACTACACTCAGGTACCTCAATCTAAATCTCAAGGAATTATAAAAGGGACCGTACTATGTTAGCTTAATCAAGATCTGAAAGAATTGTAAAAGGATTATACTCAGGTAGCTTAACCATGATCTCAAGAATTATAAAAGGGACCATTAGGTAGCTAAATCAAGATCTCAAAGAATTATAAAAGGGGCTATACTCTTAATCAAAATCTCAAGGAATTATAAAAGGTACCATCATCAGGTAGCTTCATCTAAATCTCAAGGAATTATAAAATGATCCATACTCTGGTAGCTTAATCAAGATCTGAAAGAATCATAAAAGGGGCCATACTCAGGTAGTTTAATTAAGACCTCAAAGAATTATAAAAGGTAGCTTAATCAAAATATCAAGGAATCATAAAAGGTACCATACTCAGGTAGCTTAATCTAAATCTCAAGGAATTATATAGGGGACCAAACACTGGTAGCTCAATCAAGATCTGAAAGAATTATAAAAGGGGCCATACTCAGGTAGTTTAATCAAAATATCAAGGCATTTTAAAAGTTACCATACTCAGGTAGCTTCATCTAAATCTCAAGGAATTAAAAAGGTACCATAATCTGTTAGCTTGATCAAGATCTGAAAGAATTATAAAAGGGGCCATACTCAAGTAGCTTGATTGGAATCTCAGGGAATTATAAAATGGACCATACTCTGGTAGCTTAATCAAGATCTGAAAGAATTATAAAAGGGGCTATACTCTGGTAGCTTATTCTAAATCTCAAGGAATTATAAAAAGGACCATACTCTGGTAGCTTAATCAAGATCTGAAAGAATCATGAAAGGGGCCATACTCAGGAAGCTTAATCAAGATCTCAAAGAATTATAAAAGAGACCATACTCAGGTAGCTTTATCAAAATATCAATGAATTATAAAAGGTATCATACTCAGGATGCTTAATCTAAATCTTATGGAATTATAAAAGGGACCATACTCAGGTAGCTCAATCAAGATCTGAAAGAATTATAAAAGGGGCCCTACTAAAATAACTTAATCAAGATCTCAAAGAATTATAAAAACGGACCATTCTCATGTAGCTTAATCAAGATCTCAAAGAATTATAAAAGGGACTATACTCAGGTAGCTTAATCAAGATCTCAAAGAATTATAAAAGGGACCATACTCAGGTAGCTTAATCAAAATCTCAAAGAATTATAAAAGGGACCATACTCAGGTAGCATAATCAAGATATGAAAGAATTATAAAAGGGACCATACTTAGGTAGCTTAATCAAAATATCAAGGAATTATAAAAGGTACCATACTCAGGTAGCTTAATCTAGAAATCAAGGAATTATGAAAGGGACCATACTCTGGTGGCTTAACAAGATCTGAAAGAACTATAAAAGGGGCCATAGATATGTAGCCTAATCAAGATCTCAAAGAATAATGAAAGGGACTATACTCAGGTTGCTTAATGAAGATCTTAAAGAATTATAAATGGGACCATACTCAGGTAGCTTAATCAAGATCTCAAAGAATTATAAAAGGGAATATACTCAGGTAGCTCAATCAAAATCTCAAGGAATTATAAAAGGGACCATACTCTGGTAGTTTAATTAAGGTCGGAAATAATTGTTAGAGGGACCACACTCAGGTAGCTTAATCAAGATCTGAAAGAACTATAAAAGGGACCATACTGAGGTGGCTTAATCAAAATAACAATGAATTATAAAAGTTACCATACGTAGGTAGTTTAATCTAAATATCAAGGAATTATGAAAGGGGCTATACTCTGGTGGCTTAATCAAGATCTGAAAGAATTATAAAAGGGGCCATACTCAAGTAGCTTAATCAAGATGTCAAAGAATTATAAAAAGGACTATACACAGGTAGCTTAATCAAGATCTCATAGAATTATAAAAGGGGCCATATTCAGGTAACTTAATCAAAATATCACGGCATTGTGAAAGTTACCATGCTCAGGTAGCTTCATCTAAATCTCAAGGAATTATAAAAATGGACCATACTCGGGTAGCCAATCTGATCTGATCGGGAAAGTTACTTGATCCTGGAGTTAGGCATGCAAAATTGTATCTGTACTGACCGGCACATATCATATGAAAGGAAACGAAGAAAGATATATAGATAGATAGAAAAATATGATTTAAATCATAAAGTGAATAATGAAAAACATAAATATAAAAGTAATCGTACACAATGCACATTCTCTCTCTCTCTCTCTCTCTCTCTCTCTCTCTCTCTCCTCTCTCTCTCTCTCTCTCTCAGTATGTATACAGGATTTTTTCTTTGCTCCTTATCAAATGCCGGGCCATAAACCAGCACTCCTCGTGCCATAGGTTGCCCCTGTCCTACATTATCTCAGCATTCGATGGGGTTAGAAATAATTCATAGGGCTTCCAAGTATTGCTGATAAATAGGGCCATGGGCGGGGTGGGGAGGCGGCTATAGGTTTACCTACTGAATCGTTTGCAGCCGTTGTCTGTCCCTCCCTGGGCCTAGCTATGGTGGAGAGGGGGATTGGGTGCTGATCATAAGGCATTGTCACTGTCCCTTGCATCTACCATTCATGCACGGCCTTTAAACCTTTACGTGGTATTCTAGGGCTCTGATAAGGTTCCTGTCCTATGCATCTACGACAGATGTTTGCTTCAGACTAGAAGATGTATTGATCAGCATTAATAGATTAGCGTTGTTATTCACAGGAGAAACTGATACATGGATATACTTTACACTGCGATGTTTATGGATAGGGAAAGACGAATTGGTCAAATATCTGCTCAGAAAAAAAAAAAGCTTTACACTTTTAACTAAGGTTGGTACAGTTACTTTTAAATATCCATTAGATTGATCCACTTCTTTTCTGATGAAATTTACCAAATACATAAGGAGCAAAAAGGCTGGCATCTATATATATATATATATATATATATATATATATATATATATATATATATATATATATATAAATATACACATATATATATGTATATATATATAAATATATATATATATATATATATATATATATATACATATATATATATATGCATATATATATATATATATATATATATATATATATATATATATATATATATACATATATATATATGTATATATATATATATATATATATATATATATATAAACATATATATCTAAATGAAGTTTTGGAACTTATTCGTTTTTTGGTGATGACTGTTTTCTTGTGTCACACTATATATATATATATATATATATATATATATATATATATATATATATATACAATATATGTATATATATATATATATATATATATATATATATATATTATACACAAACGCATATATATATATATATATATATATATATATATATATTACACACACACGCATATATATATATATATATATATATATATATATATATATATATATATATATATATATATATATACATATATCAATATTGTTAACATATATATGTATATATATATATATATATATATAGTATATATATATATATATATATATATATAGTATATATATATATATATATATATATATATATATATATATATATATATATATATTGCTAACATATATATGTATATATATATATGAATATATATATATATATACATATATATATATATATATATATATATATATATATATATATATATTGCTAACATATATATGTATATATATATATATATATATATATATATATATATATATATTATATATATATATATATATATATGTATATATATATATATATATATATATATATATATATATATATATATATATATATA
>NC_090736.1:70544262-70547279 GCF_036898095.1 Palaemon carinicauda
AATTCCACAGTCAGTTCCATATGGAAATAAAAAGAAAAATCCTCATTTTAACAATAAGAAGAAACAACCAAATGTCTATGTAGTTCAGAGTCCGAAACAAACAAACACTTCTTCGAATATCACTGAGCCTGGGTCGTCAAACCAGACCTCGCAAGGTCAGACTAATTTTCAGAATGTGCAGAGCAAAGCAAATACCACATAATTAACTCCTGTGGGGAAGAGAGTGATGTTGGGTCAAGGTCATTCATGTCAACATCAATAGTATTGAATAATCAATTTAATGTTTTATCAGATCATTTTGAGGCAATAGATTTTCCTATGAAACACACGGCCGAATTAAGTAAAACAGTGCATGCTCCCGTAGATTTGCAACGAATTCATACGATACTAAGCCAAAATGAGTTACGACCAACCTTATATGCTGTAAATTTAGAACACAAATCCTTTACGTTATTTTTTTTACTCTGGTAGTCCACGTAATATCATGGATTTGAGGACACATCATTTGTTGTTTTCGAACTTTCCGATGGAAAAATCCGGAGTTAGACTCTCGGGTATAGGAAATAATGAGTTAAATGTCATAGGCATAACTCATGTTCAATTCAAAGTCGGTAAACGCACGTTTGCCGATACATTTGTTGTTGTACAAAACATTGATATGTATCCAGCTGTAATTATAGGATACCCATCTATGGGAAATCAAAACATTATCTTAGCCCCTGCCAAGCACGGCGTGTATATAAAAGGGAAATTCTATAAGTCTTCTAATACCTTAGCATCAGTTTTGGATAAAAAGGAGACGACAAATGTAACCGTAACGTACGTTGAAGAACCAATAACTTGTCTCACTAATAAAGAAATAATATACGCGACCCAGCAGAATTCTCGTTCACCCGTAATATCATCTTGCATGCAATCTATCGAGCCAAACGTACCTTCGAATTTAATAGTGCAAATAAAGAAAACATTACAGGGATCTGAAATATTAATCCTTTCCGACACTTTGAAAACTAACGGATTGTCTGTCACACAAGCTATTTATACAGTAGGCTCACATCAACAATGAAATATTGAAGACTGTAATCATTTAAATAACACTTTATTAATTCACAAAAATCAACATATCTTGCTGAAATCAATCACTCTTATTCAGTTGCGGATGAATCCCATTTGCAATCTATATATATATATATATATATATATATATATATATATATATATATATATATATATATATATATATATATATATATATTTATATATATATATATATATATATATAATATATATATATATATGTGTGTGTATATATATATATATATATATATATATATATATATATATATATATATATATATATATATATATATATATATATATATATATATATATATATATATATATATATATATATATATATATGTATATATATAAGTATATATATATATATTATATATATATATATATATATATATATATATATATATATATATATATATATATATATATATATATATTTATGAATACATATGTAGATCTGTATACTTATATATATATATATATATATATATATATATATATATATATATATATATATACATATATATATATATATATATTTTATATATATACATATATATCTTTATATATATATATATATATATATAAATATATATATATATATATATATATATATATATATATATATATATATATATATATATATATATATATATATATATATATATATTATATATATATTATATATATATTAATATATTCATAAACACTTATATATATATATATATATATATATATATATATATATATATATATATATATATATATATATATATATATATATATATATATATATATATATATATATATATATAAAAGGGACGGGACGAGGGGGCTGGGAACCCCCTCTCCTGTATAAAAAATCCTGTGAGACAGCAACAAAGAGATGGAGCTGGGGGGAGAGTGACTGCTCCCCGCACTCTAGTTTTGGGGTGTCTGAATGTGCGTGGATGTAGTACGATAGAGAGTAAAAGATGTGAGATTGGAAGTATGTTTAGAAGTAGAAGGATGGATGTATTGGCCTCGTGTGAGACAAAGATGAAAGGAAAGAGTGAAGTGATGTTTGCTGAAATGTCTGGTAGAGTGTCTGGGATTGAAAGGGGAAGAGCGAGAGAGGGTGTGGCTTTATTGCTTAGTGAATGGATGACAGGTAAAGTAGTGGAATGGAAGGAGATATCATCTAGGTTAATGTGGGTATGGGTTAGGTTGGGTAGGGAATGTTGGGCGTTTGTCAGTGCGTATGGGCCAGGTAGTGAGAAAAGTGAAGAAGAGCGGAATGAGTTCTGGAATGAATTAACTAGGTGTGTAGAAGGACTGGGTAGAAGAAATTATGTAGTTGTTATGGGTGACTTAAATGCTAGAGTGGGCTCTGGAGAGGTAGAAGGTGTCATTGGGAAGTATGGCGTACCAGGTGAAAATGAGAGTGGTGAGAGACTGGTAGATATATGTGTTGAACAAGAGATGGTAATAAGTGCTAGCTTTTTTAAAAAGAAAGATAGAAATAAGTATACATGGGTAAGAGTGGCAAATGGAAGAGTTGTAGAAAGGGCATTAATGGATTATGTGTTGATAACTAAAAGAATGTTTGGAAGATTGAAAGATGTGCACGTGTTTAGGGGTATGGCTAACGGTATGTCTGATCATTTTTTGGTGGAAGGAAAATTAGTTGTAGCAAAAGAGTGGGGGAATAGAGTAGGTGGATGTAAAAGGGAGCTAGTGAGGGTTGAAGAGCTAATAAAACCGGGGGTAAAAAGTAAATATCAGGAAAGGATGAAAATGGCATATGACGAGGTGAGAGTAAGAGAAATTAGTAATTTAGAGGAGGAGTGAAAGTTAGCAAAAGAAAATTTTGTTGGGATTGCAAGTGATGTATGTGGCAAGAAGGTTGTTGGAGGCAGCATGAGGAAGGGCAGTGAATGGTGGAATGAAGGAGTGAA
>NC_090736.1:70547779-70582779 GCF_036898095.1 Palaemon carinicauda
TTATTAGGCTTAACTAACAGATATGCAATTCGTTAATTCATACGATTATTCATAATTTTTAAAAGGTAGATTTACTTTTACAACTCAAGTACACATCTTGAAATTTCATCTCCGATTTATCCCATCTTACGTTCTTTCGTCTATCGTTATCTTATTTTCCTATAAACTGCCCAGTAATCTAATCATACCTGAAGGTTGTCCAGCTGCTGATGACGTATTAGAAGGATCATCGTTATTTGAAGGGATGTTTCTCCTTGGAGTAAATCTTGGAGACACATTGAAGTGCTCTATGTTGTCCATCTCGTGAAGGTGGAATTTTTCAGTTGTAATCGAGTCTAGTCTAACTGTTGGCTCAGGTCTGAGGTCCTGCAGGGTGAAGCACGGGGTCAGGTCAGGCTTCATGTCCTGTCACAAATAAACAGGTGAGGTCGTTAGAGATATCGTGGAAGAAAATGAAACTTTCAAATTAAGCTTAGCATATTATTGTTTTCCATTCTCTGATTTTGTTAAAGTAAGGTGACAGTAGCAATATTCAATATGGAATATATATATATATATATATATATGTGTGTGTGTATGTGTATATATATATATATATATATATGTATATATATATATATATATATAGTATATATAAATATATATATATATATATATATATACATATATATATATATATATATATATATGTGTGTGTGTGTGTGTGTGTGTGTATGTGTGTGTGTGTGCGCATGTGTGTGTATAAACATCCCTTTTTAAGTGGGGATACCTTAACGTGGTGAAAAGGGTTTGAGTATCACCATGATCAGCAAAGCTGTATCAGTCAGGGTCACCCATACTAGGATTGTTTGCTGTGTACAATCAGACGAAAATCTCCCACCATCACATATCCGACTTGGAATCTAATGAAAACTGGCTAAACCCCAAACATAAACTGACATTCCTGAGGCCTTAGTCCGGCAAATGACTAGAAACGGCTGCATGTGTTCTCTCTCTCTCTCTCTCTCTCTCTCTCTCTCTCTCTCTCTCTCTCTCTCTCTCTCTCTAAGCTTTTAAAAAAGAATTAAATTTTCTATTTCGAGGTCAAATTGCCTCCTAACACCTAACTCAGAATTTTTTTTCCTTATCTTTCTCCTTCACTAACTTTATCTCTCAAACTTCACCATAATCCCCCATATCTTTTCCCCCAAATCCATGTATCTTCAGCATCTGCAAACTTTTCCCAACATCCATTATTTTTATTACTATACGTTCACATATTTCTGTAGTTTTTACTCAATCATTGAATGAGTGTTTGAAAGTCAGCACTTTATTTTACAGGTTAAATATTGATCACGATCGGCAGAGGCAAGGGACAGGTCAATCTCCCAAGTCAGGACCTACGAGGGCCAGGGAATGACTGGTGATGACACAGCATATAAACATATAGACTCTCTCTAACACTCCATCCTTACGTCACAAGGATGGTGAGGTTACAGAAACCTCTGAAACTATTAGGCTTGAACAGGCCTCGAACTCCCGATTACTAGATTGCGAGGCAGGGAAGTTTCTAAGAGCCTACCACAAGCTTTGTTCTTTAGGATCAGGTATGTTTTCCTCTCTTCTTTATACTTGTATAAGTGTCTTGTTATGTTTGGAACTTTGTATTTCATACACATTGTCTGATTTAACCTACGATCTTCTTAGGCATGTTCTATCAAGGAACAGATATGTGATATTGGATCTTTGTCTTACTCGGTGTAGATTGGATTTATGTATTTGAGTATGCTCGCACATCGTAATACGTACTGGGTACAAATAGATTATTATTACATATTTGTATTGTGACGGGCCGAGAGAGAGTTGTGACTCAAAGGCAGGATGAAAGCCACTGAGTAAACTTTATTACAGAACATCCGTTTATATATACATAGACTCCAGGCAAAAAGGGCATACAAAACATAACAAGCAATTTCATGTTCAACCGATAAGCTCACCGATTAACAGTTAACGATGAACTAACAGTCATGTTATTTCAGGTTCCTATCAGTGTGAGGGGAGAGTGAAGATACAAGCATAATACATACAAAAAATTAAATGTTGTTACTATGTACAATCGTGTGACACATGGCTGGTACATGGCTCCCCCATAAAAATGACATACAGTACATGTTAAATAGGGGCCCCCTGATCTAGAGAGGCGAACTGTAAGCGGGTCATCTGGCAGGAGATAAGCAGTTTTTAGATGATCAATGGAGACCCAGTCGTCTTTGCCACAATTGTTTAGTAGGAATGCTTTCGGACTGCAACGGATCACAAAGTAAAGGTCCCGTGTAAAGGGGCGTTAGCGGTTGCTTGCTAGTGTCGTTGTGTAGGAAGACGTGCGTTGCAGAGTGCACGTCTCTCGGTATATAAATCGGTATAAATTCTCCCATGACATGACGCCTGCGCTGGATATTGTTGGAGGAGGTTGCAGAAGGAAAAAATTCAGCAGGGACAACCAACAGGTCGCCATACACCATTTCAGCTGTCGAGACGTCAAGGGCGTCTTTAGGAGTGGTCCTTAGTCCCAGGAGGACCCAGGGAAGCTGAGTGAACCAGTTTGAATCCTTGTGGCGGAACATCAAAGCTGCTTTGAGGGTGCGATGAAAGCGTTTCACCATTCCATTGGCAGTGGGGTTGTAGGCAGTTGTCAGATGTAGGGTGATGCCCAGGAGATTCTCTAATGATGTCCACAATTGAGAGGTAAAAGTGATACCCCTGTCAGATGTAATATGCTCGGGGCTACCAAATCTTGCAATCTATCCTGAGATTTAGGCAGATGTACATGAGGCGAACGTTGCTGTTTCCAAGGAAATGGCTTCAGGCCAACGAGTGGAGCGATCAATGACGGTAAACCGGTAACGATGTCCTTGTGATGTGGGTATGGTGCCTAAAACGTCGATGTGAATGTGGGCGAAACAACGCTGAGGTTAAGGAAAGTAGCCCACTCCTGAATCCATGTGTTGATGTACTTTGGAAGTTTGGCAAGGATTACAGGCGCGGACCAAATCCTTAGCATCACTAGAAATGCCGTGCCAAATGAACTTTGTCTTCAGCAGCTGTGCGGTAGAATGGCATGAGGGATGTAAAAGGCCATGAATGAAAACAAACACCTGTCGGGACATGGGAGCAGGAATCCAAGGTCGCGGTCTACCAGTACTGACGTCACAGTGGAGGGTGGTGTTGGAGTCGTGAAAGGGGACGTCTTCCCAACGGAGGCATGTGCAGGATGTCCTACATGTTTGATACTCTGGATCTTGTCATTGACCTTCAACTAAAGCATTGTAATTGAATGCCAGTTGAAAGGTAGCCAACGTGTTTCTTGACAGGGCATCAGCTACTGGATTAATTTTTTCAGGGACGTGTTGAAG
Organism: Palaemon carinicauda; assembly: GCF_036898095.1. Classification (NCBI taxonomy): domain Eukaryota; kingdom Metazoa; phylum Arthropoda; class Malacostraca; order Decapoda; family Palaemonidae; genus Palaemon; species Palaemon carinicauda. Next base: position 70,551,172 of record NC_090736.1, read on the forward strand.
GGTGCAATTGTATTCAGCCATGGCGGAGAGATGTCGGCGTTGACGTGCGAACCAGGTATCAGACTGTCGATTGAAGGCATGCATCATTTGCATGTGGTCTGTTGAATGACGAAGGGCGTACTTTCTATGAAATGGCGAAAGTGACGGACAGCAAAGTGCATCGCCAGCGATTCGCAATTGAAGGTAGAATAACCCGATTCTGCCTTAGACAGTTTTCTGCTGAAGAAGGCCAATGGGCGGGGCGAGCCATTGACCACCTGTTCAAGTACTGCATCATTAGCGACGTTGCTGGCATAGGTGGAGAAAAGGAGAGGGGCATGTGGGATAGGAAAAGTGAGAGCTGCAGTGGTTGATAGGGCCTTCTTTGCATTGCAGAAGGCTGCTTCTTGAAGGGAGGCTCACTTCTGGTCCTTTGTCTTACCCTTGTGGGAGGCGTAGAGGGGAGCAAGAGTGGCGGAAATAGCTGGCAGAAAATGGTTATAATAGTTGATCATGCCCAAGAATTCCTGCAGAACTTTGATGGTCGATGGCGTGGGGAAGTTCTGAACGGCTGCTACCTTCTCAGGGAGGGGATGGACACCTTCAGGAGTAAGAACGCCACTTCATTGGCGCCAAAGGTACACTTGTTGTACCGGACTACAAGGCCGTTTTGTTGCAGGTGGTCGAGCACGATGCGCAGGTGACGGAGGTTTTCCTCTTTTGAGGAAGAGAACACAAGTATGTCGTCCACATAACATACACAGAAGGGAAGGTCCCCTAAGATGCCATTCATGAGACGTTGAAAAGGGGCCCCAGCATTATGAAGGCAAAAATAGGAGTAATTGAAGGTGTATGTACCAAACAGAGTGGTGATGGCGGTCTTGGGGATGTCTTCTGGGTCCATAGGCACCTGATAATAGCCCTTCAGGAGGTCGAGCGCAGAGAAAACCTTCGCTTTTTGTAGGTAGGAGGTCACGTCAGCGATGTTTGGGAGGGGGTAGTTATCCGGTTCTGTTTGCATGTTCAGGCACCCGTAATCCCCGCACAGACAGAGGGAGCCGTCTTTCTTCAGAACGATGTGTAAGGGTGACGACCATGGGCTGAAGGCCTTCCGGTAAAGCACCATTTCCTCCCTTTCGGCAAGCGTCTGTTTAGGGGCTGCCAATTGTTCCGGAGCCAGATGTCTGAATTCTGTGAAGACTGGGGGTCCCGTTGTCTTAACCCTGGATAGGTACGATGGGTCGTTTGCGACCCCGAGCGTAAAAAAAAAACATGTTTTTCTCACGTGACTCACCCCCGTGACTGAATTTGTGGGTGATCGACCTGCAGGAGGTGTCTCCCCTACACGCTCTAGTAGTGTCCAGATGTGCATTGCTGTAGCTGTACTCCTTCCCCGATTTCTGAGACGCGTCGGGGTCGTTCGCGACCGAGTTTACCCCTCTAAGGTAGTTTGCATAATTATCAAAGTTATTACGTATTATGAAATTGTCGTAGAATGGTACAACTTGTATAGGTTATCAGTTGTGGAAAGTCTTGGTGGATTGTTTGGCTACCATGTGCATGATTTTTTTTTTAATTAAAAGGTCGTTCATCACCACGAGGACCATTTCACCGCGAGTGCCCCTTTTTAATTTTTTTAAATTTTTTTGCCAAGTCATTTTTCCGTAAGATATTGCCAAATAGGGTCGTAAAACTTTTGCTTGTTTAGTGTTGGAAAGTGTGTCTAGATGATCTGGCTACCCATGCATGACTTTGTTTTTGTCAGATACGACGTAGTTATTGGTATATTGGGTATTTAACTGCGGTTACCAATTTCTGTTTTTTTTCAATATTTGTAAAAATTACTACGTAGTAAGGAATTGCCGTATATTACTCATTTTTTTTTCATGTTTATGTGTTAGAAAGTGTGCCTTGATGGTTGGGCTAACACGTGCATGTCTTTTTTTTTTATCTGAGATGCCGTATATTAGAATGTTGGGCATTTTACCGCGAGTGTCCCCTTTTTAATTTTTTTTCATTTTTGTGCCAAGTCATTTTTCCGTAAGATATTGCGAAATAGTGTCGTAAAACTTTTGCTTTTTTAGTGTTGGAAAGTGTGTCTAGATGATCTGGCTACCCATGCGTGATTTTGTTTTTGTCAGATACGACGTAGTTATTGGTATATTGGGTATTTAACTGCGGTTGCCAATTTCTGTTTTTTTTTCAATATTTGTAAAAATTTACTACGTAGTAAGGAATTGCCGGATATTATTGATTTTTTTTTCATGTTTATGTGTTAGAAAGTGTGCCTTGATGGTTGGGCTAACACGTGCATGTCTTTTTTTTTATCTGAGATGCCGTATATTAGAATGTTGGGCATTTTTCTGCGAGTGCCCCTTTTTATTTGTTTTGCATTTTTTTGCTTAGTCATGTTACCGTAAGGAATTGGCAAGTAGTGTCGCAAAACTTATATTTTTATAGTGTTGGAAAGTGTTTCTAGATAATCTAGCTACCCATGCCTATTTTTTTTTAGCCAGATATGGCGTATATATAAGTATGTGTTCGATTTTCCTGTGATTGCCATTTTTTTGTTTTTTCCCATTTCTTTCAAAATTACTACGTACTAAGGAACTATCACAGAGTAATATTTCATTTATATGTTTATTTGTCGGAAAATGTGCCTTGATGGTTTGCCTAGCACGTGGCTGAAATTTTTTTTTTCTGAAATGCCGTATATTAGAATGGCCATTTTTCCACGAGTGCCCCTTTTTATTTGTTTTGCATTTTTCTGCTTAGTCATGTTACCGTAAGGAATTGGCAAGTAGTGTCGCAAAACTTATAATTTTATAGCGTTGGAAAGTGTTTCTAGATGATCTGGCTACCCATGCCTATCTTCTTTTTTTAGCCAGATATGGCGTATATATAGGTATGTGTTCGATTTTCCTGTGATTGCCATTTTTTTGTTTTTTCCTATTTCTTTCAAAATTACTACGTACTAAGGAACTATCACAGAGTAGTTATTCATTTAGATGTTTATTTGTCGGAAAATATGCCTTGATGGTTTGCCTAGCACGTGGCTGAATTTTTTTTTTCTGAAATGCCGTATATTAGAATGTTAGCCATTTTTCAGCGAGTGCCCCTTTTTATTTGTTTTGCATTTTTTTGCTTAGTCATGTTACCGTAAGGAATTGGCAAGTAGTGTCGCAAAACTTATATTTTTATAGTGTTGGAAAGTGTTTCTAGATGATCTGGCTACCCATGCCTATCTTTTTTTTAGCCAGATATGGCGTATATATAGGTATGTGTTCGATTTTCCGGTGATTGCCATTTTTTCGTTTTTTCCCAATTCTTTCAAAATTACTACGTACTAAGTAACTATCACAGAGTAATGATTCCTCTAGATGTTTATTTGTCGGAAAATTTTGTTTACTTTTTTTTTGATTGAATATCATAAATTTTTTTTAGCTAAAATATTATATTGTTTTACATTTTTTTTTTCGATTTTATTTCCCTTCAAAAAAATTTTTTTTGTCAGAATTTTAATTTTATAGTCGTAAAATAATCGTCAATTATCCAGCAACCCACCATACAATTTTTATGCATATCCAATAATAATTAGACTAGTAAATAACACCTTGAAATTGACATACCCTTCCTACATTTCAAGTGGCAGATTAGGGAGTCTGAGTCAGTGTGGTTGGTGGCCATTTTGTGGACATATCCGAAGCGTAAGCCGCCCTATCTATATATATTCTTGTTCCCTATAGAATTTGTGATATTTTGGTATATTTTTACCTGCATAAATATCATATTATATATTAAATATATGTATTTTTTTACGAAATTTCAAAGTACTCAAAAAATTACCTTTAGATATGGCCCCTGATATAAATGTAATTTACAAAATAATGAAGATTTTTTACATATTTCTATTTTAGGATAACATATGTGTATTCCCTAAAAAAATTAGCCACTTCCTATTTCATTTGGGTACCCAAAAAAATTCATGAAATTTGGACAAATTTTTTTGGCCAAAAAAAGTTACCCCTTTTTTTTCTCATTTCAGATCTTCACCTCCATGGGTCTGACTTCATCCAAAATACATCAAGATGTGTCCTAAACATTCAAGAATCAATTCCTAAAAGGAATTGTGTATATATGTATAAACTTTTTTTTTTATGAATTTTTATGTCAGGTCTTTTTTTTCTACTTAATTTTTTAAAATATTTATAATAAATAGTTTTTCTGCAGATGAGTAGTATTTGTCTTTACAGTTGTTTTAAGCATTCATTGAAGTCTGTTTTGGCAAAAGAAAAAAGGAGGTTACGGCAAAAACTGATTTTTCAAGAATTTGTTTTGGCGTCGGGGTCGTTCGCGTCCGAGTATACCCTTAAAGGGGTGTCCGAGGAGCGTACCTATCCAGGGTTAATATGGTGATGAATACCATGTTTGGGAGGAACAATGGGTGTTTAGCGAGGTTCTGGATGGACAACTTCTGGGTACGACATGAGGAGGTGGGCGTAGGCATCCGTGGGTGCGCTGATGTGGAGAGCGAGGTTGGAGGGGGTGGGTTGAAGAGGTGTCGACAAGTACGAGTCTGCGTTGACCAATTATCATTGGGCGACATCGACCAGAAGGTGGAAATGAGAGAGGATATCCGCACCGAGGATTGGCAATGTGACTTCAGCAATGAGAAACTTCCAATTAAATATACCGTTTCCAAAGGATAATTTGAGGTTCTCGTACCCGTAGGTGAGTATCACAGAACCGTTGGCAGCTACCAGGCAGATGTCCGCAGACGTAGACAGACTACGTCGTGTCCTGAAGAGTTCCCTTGGCAGAAGAGAATGACAAGCACCCGTGTCTACCAAAATCACGCACCCGTTACTGTATCATGTAAAAAGATTATATTACAAATATGGGAGGCCACAGCCATGAGCGATGGCCTACTTACATATTTTTTGGCCACTGACAATCCTTGGCACATTTCTTTGCGGCTGCCCCAAATCTGTAATGGTAGTAGCAAAACAGTGGCCGATGGGAAGCAGTAAGTGGCTGTAGAAGTCATTGGTTGGGGCACGAGCGAGTGGTGGGTGATGGGTGGCTTTATCGCCGCTTAGGCACGTCACGGGGTGGCGTGTATGTCCTATGGTATTCACGTCAGCTTTGTTTGACGTTGAATAGGCGTCCTCTTTGTCAGGAGTAGAGGCGTTGATGGAGGTCTTGAAGGTCGTGAAGTGGCTGTCCATACGGGCATCGGCTTTGGTCATCAAGTCCTTTATGGGTAAACTATCGTCATAGGGTATGGCAGCGCGTACAGGCTTGGGTAAACGGCGTATTCAAAGGGCACGTAGTAGGTTCACCTCAAGAAAAGAGCCGTCTGCGGTAGGTTGCAGGTGAGTGATACTCGTCGTTTACCTGAGGGTGAACGAAGCCCTTTGGTCCCCCAACAGTTATTGGGAGAGCTGAAAAAACTTTGCTATATGGGCGCCTGGCGACGGCGAGTACTGCTGCAGAAGGTATATTTTGAGGGCGTCACATGCTATTGGGGTGTCTTCTTGTTCACGAAGCCAGTCGGATATTTCTGGGAAGGTGTCCTTGGGTATCGCCGCGAGAAAATAATCTGCTTTGGTGGTTGAGCGAGTCACGCCCTTGGTGCAAACTTTGACTTGTACGTGCTGAAACCAAGCAAACGCCTCATCGCTGGCGAACGACAAAAGTTTCAATGGGGAGGCGCCAACTTCCGTGGAGTCCGCCATAGTACCAATGACGGAGGGGCGAGGGCGGGTGGAAGGCAGGAGGATCGAGTCAACTTCCGGTGGTCACCAATGTGACGGGCCGAGAGAGGGTTATGACTCAAAGGTAGGATGAAAGCCACTGAGTAAACTTTATTACAGAACATCCGTTTATATATACATAGACTCCAGGCAAAATGGGCATACAAAACATAACAGGCAATTTCATATTCACCCGAAAAGCTCACTGGTTAGCAGTTAACGGCGAGAAAAACTGCCATGTTATTTCATATTCCTATCAGTGCAAGGGGAGAGAGAAGATACAGGCATAATATATACAAAAAATTAGATGTTTTTATGTACGATCGTGTGACACACGGCTGGTACAGTATACTCCTTCTCTTCGGTCATATTATCTTATGTATAATTTCACCCCTTCAAGCTAATATTTTGGTAAAGCAATATTTTAGAGATAATTAAAAAAAATTACTGGATCTATCAGCCAAGAGTTCATATTCTCCATGCAATCAGAAAATAATTTTCTTCCTCCTCTCGGGTATATTTTACTCTCAAGGAATGAAATGTTTATTTCTTCCCCTTCCTCACATATCTTTCAGCAGTTTGTTTTTTCGATAAACTTCAACGTGTAAGGCTCCATCTTTAACTTCTCTTTGCAATATTTAGAAATTTCACAATAATTGTGAATCACTATAGTAGCTCCATTTTAGTTATAATTCGTATGAATAATTTTTTAAATATATATTTGATCATTGTATTTCACGATTATTTATTCACAGCTTTCTTCCTTTCATTTATCCCAAGAAAATTTTCCATGTTAGTCATATTAATCATCACTCCTGCATTACGCATCCCTTTACTCTTTTACTAAATTAATATTACATAATGCTTCATTACATGCGTGTGATACCCCTGGTTACAAACTTCACATAAAATGTAATCTGTCGTGTTACAAACGCAACATGTTAATCTATTTGTCGATATTGCAAGATGATACATCTACATACACCAAATCCTCCTATCATAACTGTGAGAATTTTTTTTCAGTATAAGTTCTCTACATTTTTGTTTCACCACAGAATTCCACTCTTCTAATCCTATCTACTTTCAATCTCCAACCATTTGGCCAACAGCTTTTTTCCCAACATGCCTGGACCAGCTACACTCCACACAAACGTTCATTATTCTTTGCAGTCTGGGGAAAATATCCATTTTTTTTTTAAGGAAATATAGCCGATATTATCAACTTTATTCCTCATAAATTGGATTTCTAAATTTTTTTTTTCAGTATTTCTTGAATATCACGGTAGGGTATTAGTATACACAATTCCTATGCATATTATAATGCAGTTATATTTTAATTCTATAACTATTTATGGAAAATTTGGTTACCATCTATTTACTTTCTTCCTTTCACTGTTTTATGTCAACAGGAACATGTTCGTTTAGGATCATTTATCCACCTGGCCTATCTCCACCCAAACAGACACCTGGGAGGACCAGGCAATGGTACTGATATCCAGCAAAGTAAATCTATGTGCCCATGCAAACACGGACTGCAGGCTTGCTTTTATCACTGAAGTTAACAAGCCTTGAGCGAGGATTGAATACTGAACTTATCGAAAGGATATTCTCTCTCTCTCTCTCTCTCTCTCTCTCTCTCTCTCTCTCTCTCGCTCTCTCTCTCTCTGCTGAAATACAGCAAAAAATAAAAAATAAAGACACAAAGGTATTCTGCTCAACATGCTTAGTCTGGATAGAAAATATAATTAAGTCGAGAATAAATCTGCAAATAGTTGAAAATAAAGAAGAGGAAGAAGAAGAAACAGAAGAAGAAGAAGAAGAAAAAGAAGAAGAAGAAAAAGAAGAAGAAGAGAACAATGAACAGGATATGTGTAAGGATGCAGAAGAAATCATTGATATAACCTATGATGCCATCCAACAACATACTTATGAAGAAATAAATTACCAGATGGAAACAAATAATAGACCCAAGAGACTCTACCCGGACCTACATAATTTTAGGGAAGAGCAAGAACAAGAAAAAATAGAAAAGAAGGATATAGTCTGCAATATGCTGAAAAGAGGGAATTGCAGACTTGGCAAAAGATGCTACTACAAGCATCCAAAGATATGCCATAATTATGAAATATATGGTAAATGTGCGTATTTAGACGGATATGGAGACGAATGCAGAGATCTCCATCCAAAAATATGCAAAAACCTAAAAGAAGGAAAAGGATGCATTTACAACAAAAAATGTCGATATATGCATCCTGCAACCATGAATGAAAGTAAGAAAACTCAGCAAACTGAAAAGAAAAATGAAAGCAAAAAAGAAACAAAAAAAGAAACAAAAAAGCAGGCCGTGTATATACCGCGCTTTGAACTAAGAGCCCCAAGATATGAGGCCTTTCAACCCAAACCTGCACATTTAGAGCCCAACTACAAAGAATGCATCTATAATGCCAGGGGTTGGTGCAGATATGGGGATAGTTGCAGGTATACACACACAAATAAATATGAAGGCGAAAGAGCAAATATAATAGAAAAGTTGGATTTTTTAATGGCAGAATTCCGGGAAATGAAGAAAAGAACATCATATCAGAACAGGAAGGAAGCATGGGAGAATCCATATTATTACCAATATTAAATAATAGGGATGAAACACAAACCATATTCGTAATGAATGCACAGGGTTTAGTCACGAGTAACTCTAAAAGGAAAATAGAGTTCTTAGAAGAACTAACCCAAATTGAAAAAATAGATATATTAAATGTAAGTGAAACATGGTATTCCCAAGAAACTGGCAGTGATGACCAGATAAAGGGTTTCCAAACTTATAGATCAGACAGAAAAAATAGGAATCAAGGGGGAACCGCAATATATGGAAGAGACATAAATCAAGGAAAAGTATGTGAAAAATACAGCAACACAGAATGTGAATTGATTGCGGTAGAATTTGAATTTGAAAAACTAATGAATATTGTAGTTTACAGACCCCCAAACACTAAGGAGTTTGACATAATAATAGAAAAAATAGATGATATATGTAGAAACCATAAAGACTGGAATATACTCCTATCCAGAGATTTTAACTTTCCTTTCGTGGATTGGAAAGAACTGATAGAAGAAAGTGGTTGTATGTATACATATAAAAAAGATAGTAATAGTAGCGCAGAAGATAAGAGGCAATTTGAAAAGCTTCAAGATATGCTATTAGAACATAATATGCAACAAATAAACCACATTCCAACAAGAAAGGAAAATGTCCTAGACCTAGTATTTGTGAATGAGGTGAATTATGTTAAAGAAATAATAGTGTATAACACGGGAATTTCAGACCACAATGTCATAGAATTGATAGTTCATACCAAAGCAAGTGATCACAGAATTAATAAAAGCACAAAACTTTGGGAAGGATATGGAAAATATAACTTTTACAGTAAGAATATAAAATGGTCAGAAATAAATGAAGAACTGAATAAAGAATGGAAAAATGTATTTATAAGTGATAATATACAGGTAAATACGGATATACTGTACAAAATACTGGAGAAAATTGTTGAAAAATATGTACCGAAAAAAAAACAATAAACAAAAGACGTGCATACCAAGATACAGAAGGATCTTATTTCAGAAAATTAAAAAGTGGAAGAAAAATCTTGCAAAAGAAAAAAATGTGTGGAAAATGAGGGAAATAAAATGTAAGATAGAAAATGCAGAACAAAAGATTATACAGACGAAAGAAAATGAAAAAAGGGACTTAGAAGAAAGGACACTTCAAAATATAAAAAGAAACCCCAAAGTACTTCACTCCTATGCAAAAAAGATGAATAAAAGGAGAATAGAAATAGGCCCTCTAAGAATTGAAGGACGGCTAACGAATGAAAAAAAGGAAATATGCAACATATTAGCAGAAAAATATAAGAGTGAGTTCACGCCAAGAATTGCGAATGAGAATAATGAAACAGAAATGAGAGAAGAAAATGTTGAATATCTAACGGATATAGATATTAATGAAGCAGATATTGTCACGGCTATAAACGAAATTAAAAAGGGATCGGCAGCCGGACCAGATGGAGTTCCAGCGATTTTGTTAAAAAAAACTGCAAACACTATCGCGAAGCCGCTTGCAGTACTGCTAAGATAGAGTGTAGATATGAGCAAGATATATGTTAAACATAAATTAGCTTATATAACCCCTATATTCAAAAGTGGATCAAGACTAGAGGCAAGCAATTATAGACCTGTTAGTCTAACATCACATATTATGAAAGTGTATGAGAGGGTAATAAAAAAGAAAATAATGAACCATTTGGTCAAAAATAATTTGTTTAATGTGGGTCAACACGGTTTCGTACCTGGAAAAAGTACACAGACCCAACTGATAGCACACTATGAAAACATATACAATAATATGATAAATGAAAAAGACACAGATGTGATCTATCTAGACTTTGCAAAAGCCTTTGACAAGGTAGACCATAACATATTGGAGAAAAAAATAAGAAAGCATAATATTGTGGGAAAGATAGGAAAATGGGTAAAAGAATTCCTGCAAAACAGTGGTTGCAAATGACGAGAAATCAGATGAAGCCCAGGTAATATCTGGTGTGCCCCAAGGTACGGTATTAGCTGCACTGCTATTTGTTATTATGATCTCAGACATAGACTGTGATGTTGAAAACTCCGTAGTGAGAAGTTTCGCCGATGACACAAGAATAAGTAGAGAAATTACTTGTGATGAAGATAGGAACTCACTACAAAGAGATCTAAACAAAATATATGAATTGGCGGAGATAAATAGGATGGTATCTAACTCTGATAAATTCGAATCAATAAATTATGGAAACAGAGAAGGAATGGTGTATGCATACAAGGGACCTAATAATGAGACAATCACAAACAAGGAAGCAATTAAAGACCTTGGTGTAATTTTAAATAGGAATATGTTATGCAACGACCAAATAGCAACACTGTTGGCTAAATGTAAAGCAAAAATGGGAATGTTATTCAGACACTTTAAAACAAGAAAAGCTGAACACATGATTATGCTTTACAAAACTTATGTGCGTAGTACACTCGAGTACTGCAATGTGATATGGTACCCACACTACCAAAAGGATATTGCACAAATAGAGAGTGTACAAAGGTCCTATACTGCTAGAATAGAAGAAGTTAAGGACCTTGACTACTGGGAAAGACTGCAGTTTTAAAAACTATACAGTCTAGAAAGGAGAAGAGAACGCTACATGATAATACAAGCATGGAAGCAAATAGAAGGAATTGCTGAAAACATCATGGAGCTTAAAGTATCAGGAAGAGCAAGCCGAGGTAGATTAATAGTGCCAAAAAGCATTCCAGGTAAACTGAGAAAGGCACACAGGACATTAATCCACTACGCACCAGCATCGATAATGCAGCGACTATTTAATGTGCTGCCAGCTCATCTAAGAAACATATCAGGAGAGAGCGTAGATGTGTTTAAAAATCAGCTCGATAAATACCTAAGATGCATCCCAGACCATCCAAGGCTGGAAGATGCAAAATACACCGGAAGATGTATTAGCAACTCTCTGGTGGATATACGAGGTGCCTCACACTGAGGGACCTGGGGGAACCCAAACAAAAAATAAGGCAATAAGGTAAGGCTCTCACACACATATGTATTTCCGAAGGCTTTTTCCTCTTGTTAATGCATCTGCCAGAGGCTTACTATGCTGCTATTGTTAGTAAGATTTATTTTTAGAAAATCTGAAGCGCACAGTAAATCTTTGGTGTTACAGACATAAACTCACGCACGCACACACACATACACACATACACGCACACACACACACACACACATATATATATATATATATATACATACACACACACATATATATATATATACAGCAGATGCTATAGCATTTATTATCCAAGATATATATATATATATATATATACAGCAGATGCTATAGCATTTATTGTCCAAGATTTATATATATATATATATATATATATAGCAGAAGATATAGCATTTATTGTCCAAGATATATATATATAGCAGATGCTATAACATTTATTGTCCAAGATATATATATATATATATATACATAACGGATTTTGAGCGAAGCGAAAAATCTATTTTTGGGTGAGATGGCCATGTCGTGCTGATGGAAGTTCCTTTAGGGTAGCTTCCTAGGGGATATAATAACTACGGCGATATTCCCAGAGAATCTACCTTAAAGTACCCAGAATTCTAACTCCTGGAGCAAATATCCCTAATGAAAGGGATATCGCGACATATCAGAGGACGTATTCTTGACACGCCACACGGCAGTCTGCACCCCAAACAGAGATAACACATCGAGGGGTCAATTGGCAAGAAAACGAAAACGGGAAAGAAAAAGGGGGAGCCGCTCCCAAGGCTCCCTCTTCTCCAGTTTCGTAAGCGTGCCTGGCGCCAATCTTGGCGCCATCTGTATTCCTTGTAGCGATACACGAGGTGCTACAGATACTGTATGTAGGGAGGGGTCCTACAGCCCTTTCATGGAAAGGGAAGGGCGGGTCCATCAGGACGACATGGCCATCTCACCCAAAAATAGATTTTCCGCTTCGCTCAAAATCCGTTTTTTGGGCTCAAGCCATGTCGTCCTGATGGAAGTATACCAGAGCATTACTGTATCTGTGGATTCTCAGAACGTGCCGTACTCCCCGGAGGTAATTTTTTCCTGGTCGACTAGACCTAGAGACCTAAGATGTTACCGTTATACATCTTTTCAACTAACCATAAACCATGTTAGAGCTTCCTGCCCCCTACAAGGAAGAGTCCTACTAGACTCTGGAAAAGTCTCGAAGAGTACATATACCTATGTATGAATACCAGGCAAGCTAATATGGTGGTCTCACCCTATATTAGGTAAAGCATAGTTTGTAAAGAACCACTGCGTCAATATGAAATATCGACCAGTTTTCCGCACAATACTTGTATTGGACATAGGTTTATATCCGCATAGGAGGAAACTTGTAAAACCGCCACCGTCCCCTTCTGGGACGAAGTCCTCCCGTTTAAGGGAAAGCATAAACCAATGCAACATAGCTTGCATAAAGGAACAATTCTATTAGAATTATCCCAGATAAAGTACATAGAATGAATGCTCAATTATACCAATAAATTGACACAGGTGAAGGAGACGCAAGGTTCTCAAGAACAAGTTTATTGGCAGACAATAAATAGACAGGTTAACAACAATTATATATATATATATATATATATATATGTATATATATATATATATATATATAAGAAGAGGATAACCCAAAACTTTAAGCATAAGTATGATAGTAAGCAGAACTTGTTTATCTGAAAGAAAACACATTATTGCCACTTTTTAAGATACCGAGGTATCAAAGTCATAAAAGTCTGTATTACAAATCAATCACATTAGCATTAGAAACGCTCGGCACACATGTCTGCACTTATGCTGGGTTCACCTTTGGAAATGGAACAGTCTACGTGGGCAACTCAGTGCCCTCACGTAGTTTGTAGTACAGCATGTAACTACACACTCACCCTGGAATTAATCTTCCCAATTAAAACCACTGTTTCTCGCAGAGTTAAACAGTAGGGTTAACGATGCGACCCACTGCTACCACAGATCTCTTTAGTTCCTCTACTTGCTTCGCACAGAGGCGAAAGAACACTCTGGAAGACTTCCAGCCAGTGTATGAACGGAGATGTTCAAAATCCATACAATTAAAGAAATTTAAGGATGAGGCAACTTTCCTCGGATCGTGACCTGCGGGTGTACTGTCAGGATCCGCTCTGCGAATAAAATATGTGATAAATTTGAGCCTGATATTTCTCCCCTGAATAGTTGACCACCCTTGAAGTCTGAAGTTCTATGAAAATAGACCTTTAGGCATTCTACTGGACATAGATATGCATCTTCTTTCAGAGGGCAGATTCTCCAGGGACCCCACCTGTTGGTGGGTAACTCATTCTTGGCGAGAAACGTAGGATCCGGAAACAGGTTCAGTTCTCCCCCATCCAGGAACTGAACATGACCTGCCTCGCTCGAGAGGGCTACAATCTCATTAACCCTGGCCCCGGACGCGAGTGCAAATAGGAAAATAACTTTTTGTGTCAAATCCTTTAACGTACACTCCTCATTGCTCAACAGAGAAGCGAAATGAAGAACTTTGTCTAAAGACCATGAAATGGGCTTTGGAGGTGCTGAAGGTCTGAGCCTAGCGCAGGCTTTCGGAAGTTTATTAAAGATCTCGTTACCGAGGTCGACCTGGAAGGCATAGAGAATGGGTCTTGTCAAAGCAGACTTACACGCCAAAATTGTGTTAGCTGACAACCCTTGACCATGGAGGTGGATGAAGAAAGATAAGCAGAAGTCTGTCGAGATCTCCTGCGGATTCTTCGCCTTGACAAAGGCCACCCATTTTCTCCAAGATGACTCATATTGCCTTCTAGTAGATTTGCACTTATATTCCTATAGGAAGTCTATGCTGGCTTTCGAAATCCTGAAACGCTTTCTCACCGCTAGGGAGAGAAAATCATGAGCTGCAGGGTCCGGGTTTTCTGTAATGAAGCGCAGACAGTCGACTTCTGCACTCGCTGGGTCAGAACTGGATCTGGTAGCGGTACAAACTTCAGCCGTAGTTCCAATGCCAGGGGGAACCACACGCTGTTCGTCGCAAAGAGGTCTATCTGCAGTTCTGGGACTTGATTCAGAATGAAGGAGAATGATCCTGAGTCTAAGGACCATTCCGACTCTATTGGTGTGAACCTGGATAGAGCGTCCGCTGTCACATTGCGGACTCCTTGAAGGTGAACTGCCGACAGGTACCACTTCTCCTTTTCCGCCAATCGGAAGATGGCCAACATCAACTGGTTGAGAGGTGGTGACCTTGATCCTTGTCGATTCAAGCATCTCACAACTACCTTGCTGTCCATCACCAACTTTATGTGGATCGAGTGACGCGGGGAGACTTTCTTTAAGGTAAGGAGCACTGCCATAGCTTCTAGAAAGTTTATGTGAAAGGTCTTGAATAGCTTGGACCAAGTCCCCTGGACTTTTTTCCGATGAGAGGTACCTCCCCATCCCTCCTTCGAGACGTCTGAGTGAATCGTCACCGACAGGGGAGGTGGCTGAAGAAGAACCGACTTCTTTAGATGTCTGGCTTGGGACCAAGGCCTGAGAAGAGTACGTAGCTGAAGCGGAACTGGTCTTCTCAGATCTCTTCGCGCGTTTGATGCATAACTTCTCTAAACTCCGGTTGCATTCTTTAGCTGTGCTCTTAGCACTGGGTCTGTCACCGAAGCAAACTGGAGAGAGCCCAGTACCCTCTCCTGTTCGCGTCTTGATATTCTTTCGGAATCTAGAAGTATCTTGATAGAACCTGCTATCTCCTTCCTTTTCTTCGCCGGGATGTAGAAACGGTGTGACATTAGGTCCCAGTGGATTCCCAGCTACTGGAACTTTTGAGAAGGAGAAAGTCAAGACTTTTTTCTGTTGATCTTGAAGCCTAGACACTCTAGGAACTGGATCACTTGACTGGAAGCTTGCAAGCATTCTGTCTCGGATGCTGCCCACACCAGCCAGTCGTCCAGGTAGGCTACTACCTGAATTCCCTTTAGGCGTAATTGTTTGAGAGCTACGCTCGCAAGCTTCGTAAAAATCCTTGGGGCTATATTTAGCCCGAATGGCATGGCTTTGAAGGCGTATAGTCTTTGTTGTAGCTTGAACCCTAGGTAGGGGGAGAGTCGACGGTTGATTGGAACGTGCCAATAGGAGTCTGACAAGTCTATGGAGACGGAATATGCCCTCTTGGGCAGTAAGGTACTTATGTGTTGCAGTGTTAGCATCTTGAACTTGGAATTCACTATGAACTTGTTGAGTGGCGACAAGTCCGGAATTACTCTGAGCTTTTCCGAGTCTTTCTTGGGAACACAAAACAGCCTCCCTTGGAATTTGATGGACTTCACCCTTCGGATCACTTTTTTCTCCAACAGTTCTTGAACGTACTCTTCCAGAACGGGTGTGGAGTGTTGGAAAAACCGAGGGCACGGGGTTGGAGTGCTGTACCAGCTCCAGCCCAGTCCGTTCTTGAGTAGGCTGTGGGCCCAGGGATCGAAGGTCCACTGATCCCGAAAATTCTGAAGTCTCCCTCCTTTCGGCATCCTCTCACTTGGACTGCCGTCCTGAGGTCTTGCCTCCCTGACCGCGACCACCCCTGAATCCCCTTCCCCTTGAGGGGCGCCTAGACGAGCCTCTAGCTGCTCCTCTAGGCTTTGCTCGAAAGGAAGTAGACTGCCATTCGAACGTTGGGGTGAATGCCGTGGACTGTGTCGACACGGCCTGGGGTACCCACTGGAATGTGGTCGGGGTTTGTGCCACCATCTGGGGTACTGAAGGCAATGGCAATTGCAGTTGCTGTTGCTGTTTAAGAGGCTTGGCTGGCCGGTAGCCTAGTCCTCATAGTCTTCCTCTTTGGTTGAGGACCCTCATCCGGGGAAGACTTTCTTTTGATAGCCAGGCCCCACTTCTAGAGAAGGTTTCTATTCTCCGTGGCGGCCTTATCAACAACTTCTTTGACCAATTCGGTAGGGAAAAGGTCTTTGCCCCAAATGTTGGAGGAGATTAGTTTATTTGGCTCGTGCCTCACCGTAGCCGAGGTGAACACGAACTCCCTACAAGCTCTCCTCGCCCTGACGAAGCTACAAAGATCCTTCGTCAATGTGGCCAGATGAGTCTTGGCCACTATCATGAACATTTCATGGACCTTGGGGTCACTTGCCATCATCTCAAGAGTAGTCTAAAGAGACATTGAGGCAGCCAGTCTTTCTTTTGTCTCGAGCTCTTTCCGCAAAAGAAAGTCAGACAGCTTAGGGAGGTCCTCGCCGAACTGACGTCCGGCAATATCAGCCTCCAACTCCCCAACTGAGAAGGTAAGATGGACGTCCTTCCAGTCTTTGTGGTCCATAGGCAGGGCCAGCGACAAGGGTTTACACTCCTCCAGGGAGGGGCAAGGCTTGCCGGCCTCGACTGCTTTTAGTACAGACGCAAACCCTTTCTGTAAAAAGGGGAAGGCTCTAGCAGGAGAGGACACAAAGGAAGGGAGCTTCTTATTCAATGCAGCTACCTTTGAGTTCGTGAAGCCCCTCTCTTTCATCGAGGATGAAAGCAAAGCTTGAGCCTTAGCATGGTCCATTACTATGACCTCCTTCGGCTCTGTCTCCTCCTTTGAAGCTGGTTCCGTCCTCAACCGGACATAACAGTCCGGATATGACCCCTGTCTGGGCCAGAATTCCACCTTCTCTAGGGGAACTGAACCCAACTTATCCGAGATGACGATCTTTCCAGTCGTCATCGGCATGTGCTCAGCATACCTCCACGGGTTAGCATCCGAGCACAAGGGAAGGTCTTTCACACTGAGCCTTTTCTGGGGCCCATGTGATGCTGCAAGCCTCTGCATATGCAGTTCCATTGCAGCCGCCTTCTCCTAATTCTCCTTCGGCTTTTGTTGGATCATTCCAACAATGGAGGAGAGGGCCTGTCCCAGCTCTACTGGGAGAGCGGACGATGTTGAGGGAATAGGCTCCGGAATCTGAACCGGAGTAGCCGACACCTCGTCGACCTCTTCCTCTACAATGTCTGGGGCTAGAACTTCATCCTGGGCTCCTGCCTGGAGGTCTTCCTCCAGACGCTCGTCCACGTCAGACATCCTGTCGTCCAACTGGATGTCTTGCAAAGCGACCGCGACTTCAGCATCCACCTGGATCTGAACTTGGGGGATCTCCTCTTGATGCTGGGGAATCACTGCATCAGCTGATGCCCTAGGGAAAACATACGCCCTCATCTTCTCACTTGGAAGATAAGGTCCAGAGGAGTTCTTCTGGAAGCCCCTTACCCAGGTACGAAGCTTCTCCCTTGCTATATCCATTGATTCCGCCGTCCTAGGGGAATCAAAGGCCTCAGTAATCAGGTTAGTGCACACGGTACATACCTGAGGGTCCCAATACTTGAGATCACCCTTGGAGACAGCGCATGCTGCATGCCTCCTACAAAACTCATGTCCGCAGAGGTTCTTACTGTGGACGTTGCAGAAAACACTTCCGCACTTCGGAGGGTCCTCTTGTAAAGAGAAGAAATTTCCATGAGTATCAAGTGAACTACGTATCACTGGATATGCACAGTTTAGCATAACAAATCGGAAAGGAAAGACACACACTTGTGTTTCCCGTACAACCAATTGTTACAGCCTTCCAGATAATAAAATCGCATGGTTAATCTCTTCTAGAATAACCAATGAAAAGTTTCCAGAGGAAACAGGTGTAGCTCACACCTAAGCAATGATTTTAAAATCCCGGATAATAGACAAGAAAGAACTCACTTTCTTATCTGTAAGGCAACACCAAAGGGCTGTGCAAGACAACACAAAAGTGTTAGAACACACAGTGCTGTACCAAAACTTATACTATAGTTTTCTTCCTACAGTATATGTTATACCGAAGAATACTGGTACAGTATAGAAGGTGATATGCCGGCCGGCACACACCATAACTAGCTTTAAAGTATACTACTTAACAGCTATAAGGCGGCAGAACGCTGGTTCAAATGCATGTGCCGGCCGGCAACAGCCAATGTCGGCTACACAAGGTAGCACCCGGCTGCCGGCCACTGCTCCTAGCGACCGGCAGACAAGGGCTGACATTAGCCGGCCAGCAAAGGTAAACTACCGATGCCAGCCAGCAGCAAAAGAACCAGAGGACTACGACTGCCCGAGGCCGGCAGCCGGGTCGGGTACAGCACTAGAAGAAAACAGAATGGATGCCGGGATAAGAGCGTAAACTACCTCCAAGCCCGGCAATCCGAAAGAGTGCATAAAAGGAAGGGGAGAATCTAATTCAGGCTTCCTGACCAATGACGTCTGGCTCTACAGGCAGGCATGGATAAGGGACCAAGGGAGGTCCGGACAGCACTCAAAGCAGAAGACCCTTGCCAGCCAGCTGATTCTGCCGGCCGGCGAGGGACTGAGTCAATTCCACATCCTAACCTATCCTAGGTCCAGATGTAGAATGACGTATAGTACTGTAATGGCTAGGCCATTATGGAGATAGAGGGGGAAGGGACAAAAGAGGGTCCTACCTACCTTGCTTTAAAGAAGGATCACCCGCAGCCAAGAAAGCTCATCTTAGCCTAAGGGAGATCCAAGGAGGGAGGCCAGCAATACTTGCCAGCTCCCAAAGAACCAAAGCAAGGAAGGTGTTGCTACTCCCATGGAAAGGATCTTATCCTCCCACCGAGAACAGCAACAAGGACTAGTCTACTAGATCACAAAAGAAGGAATCATCTTGTACAGAAACCTTCGGTAGTGACCTAAGGAGGCTAAGCCTCCTATGTCTGTGTCAGGCCAGCGAGGGAGACTCTACCTCAAGCCAG
This sequence comes from Palaemon carinicauda, assembly GCF_036898095.1. Taxonomy (NCBI): domain Eukaryota; kingdom Metazoa; phylum Arthropoda; class Malacostraca; order Decapoda; family Palaemonidae; genus Palaemon; species Palaemon carinicauda. Next base: position 70,570,328 of record NC_090736.1, read on the forward strand.
ACAAACACAGACTTAGACTAAAAACTCTGTTGTTCTGTCCCTCTCTGAAACCAGACTTACTGGAACAGGGAGGTACAGTAACACCCCAGTATAGTTTTATCGAAAGTTAAATCAGATAAACCACTTAGGGATAAGCCTAAGGCTTAAACAGAGGGAAAGGGATTGTATACCTTCTCCGAAGAAAAGAAAGTAACCGGGGAGTATGAGAAAGTATACTAAGGCTCCATATGCAACTTAGCCTAGGCACCAAGAGAATCGATTACCTAAATCCCGGAAACTCACTTGTATACTATCTTGGAAATATTCAACATAATCTTAAATGTATAAAAAAAAGCCTAAAGCTTCAATAAAATTTCAAAACACTTGGAAAACCAAAATCATGCAGGAAGTACTAGGACCAAACAACTAGGCTACATGGCCTAGCGTAGGCCAGAGTTGGCGAATACTTCGCCAAAATAATACTAAAGCACGAAAGGAAATCCTATGTAACGCTAAATAGCTAAAATTTATTAAAGCAAAACAACCGGGAATGTAGCTCTGGCTAACTAAAACTCATACCTAGCGAGCGACAGCGTCCATGACGCCTCCGGTAGGCAACGGCTCTTGTAACAAAGATTAATACTATTAATCACTTTAAAATTTACCAAGAGCCTATATTTATACATAAAAGAAATGGTATTCAACTTATCAGAGGCCGACGAAGTTGGAGAAGCCATGAAAAGCTGAATAAATCCAAGATTTGCGAGAAACACAGGAAAAAACACTGAGTTGTTAAGCTACGCAAAAAGGAATACAGATGGCACCAGGATTGGCGCCAGGCACGCTTACAAAGCTGGAGAAGAGGGAGCCTTGGGAGCGGCTCCCACTTTTTCTTTCCCGTTTTTGTTTTCTTGCCAATTGACCCCTCGATGTGTTATCTCTGTTTGGGGTGCAGATTGCCATGTGGCGTGTCAAGAATACGTCCTCTGATATGTCGCGATATCCCTTTCATTAGGGATATTCGCTCCAGGAGTTAGAATTCTGGGTACCTTAAGGTAAATTCTCTGGGAATATCGCCGTAGTTGTAATATACCCTAGGAAGCTACCCTATAGGAACTTCCATCAGGACGACATGGCTTGAGACCATATATATATATATATATATATATATATATATATATATATATATATATATATATATATATATATATATATATATATATATATATATATACACACACACACACACACATATATATATATATATATATATATATATATATATATATATATATATATATATATATATATATATATATATATACTTTTTGTGTAATAAAATTAAAAGTCTGTCTTTATGATATAAAATATTTTGATTGACTTACATTAAGCAAGACGTTTTTCTCCTCCTGTGCCATAACAGGGGTTTCGAAGTGCAGGAAGACCAGCTTGGACAATCCCCCCAAGACAATCTTCTTGATGATATGCGGAACCTCGGTCCCCCGAACTCCTCGGTGGTGGATGTTTAAGGTTAGCACTGACATCCCCGAGGCGAAGCTGACCAGACAGATTGTCACTCCATAGTACATGCCTGGAGGGAATATTTTAAATTCAGATGTCATTGCAGTTTCCACTTCAAATGCAAAAGAAAGAGCTTAAGTATTTTCTATAAAGATGAATGTGGATTTTTTTTTTTGTATAAATATTCTCTGAAGATGATTTTTTTTTAGTGCAATAAGTGTAGTGGGTACTTAGGTGAGGCTGTATATTACAAATCATTCATCACTTTCAAAAAAAAAAAAAAAAAAGTATAAAAAAATTGATAATAATCTAACATGTAATGTTAGAATAATTTTATAGTTCAAAATTAAGATTACTAACTATGTCTAAAAATTAGAAAAACAAATTCATCAAAATCCGAAGTAGGTACAAAATAAAGTTAGGACGCTCATGAATGCAAAAAGTTTACCCAACTCCGTTTTTTTTTATTTTTTTTTTTATTTTTTTTTCAGCATCACCTAAAACTATAGCATGTATTACAGTAAAAATAGATGATCATGCGTTTATTCGTAATTCCAAACGAGAATATACAAAAAAAAAAAAGAAAAAAAAATTGAATATACTCGGAAATGTTATATTCATAACAATGATTACATTATGCACTTTTGTTTTGGCTGTGAGTAAAACGACAACTGAATCACCAACTAATCTCACTTATTAATTCAAATCAAATAACCCTGTATTATGAAGAAAAGGATAACACTCCTAAAGGATATGTTTAAAGCAATCATGTCTGATCTCTGTACTTTACTGTTGTAGCTAGTTTAAAGGTCTTAAGGCCGCTCAAGAATGGCTGAGGCAAGGTACAGTGACACCATCCTTTCAAGCAGGACAATGCTCTAGAGACTGACCATATATATATATATATATATATATATATATATATATATATATATATATATATATATATATATATATATATATATATATATATATATATATATATATGATCAGTGCCCAAGCCACCTCCCCATCCTAGCTAGGACCAAGGAGGGCCAAACAATGGCTGCTGACGACTCAGCAGATACACCTAGAGGCTCCCCCAGGGCCTCCATCCTTAACTCACAGCGATGGTGAGATTGCAGCGACTAAAGAAACTAAAGAGTTTGAGCGTAACTAATTCCAGTCTGACATTTACCAGTCAAGGACGTGACCACCTCGGCCACCACAACCCTCAAGCTATGTAAAAATGATAGAACTTCCTTAGACAATTTGATTTAAAACTTTTCGAAATTGCCTCTCCTTATTGCCTGGAAATTGACATTAATTCGATAAAGGGAATGATTAGAGTTCATTGTAACTTTGGCCTCTCGTGCAATCAACAAAGACTAATTGATTTTTGAGAAGTGTAGATCGCAGAAAGCAATAGGCATTCGCTGTAAATTTATAAAATTACCAAGTGATTGATTTTGTATGGAGTCAGTCAGTACTCATTTGAAATAAGTATCACACGTCACATAAAGACAATTATTGACGGATATGATTAAATCTGACGGTTATTTTATTAAAATAAGCTTTTGTTCTAATAATTGATTTATTTTAGTAATCAATATCAAAATAGAACGTGACGATTCTTCTATTGAATATTTTATGATCAATAGTACCTGAAATGTGTAATTATTGAATAATTGACTTTTGCCAAAATTTTTAGATTACATATAAGACTATGGAATTAATACTAGTACCATAAATGCAAATTAGAGAAGATACTTTGTATTTTTAGGTGTCTCTTGGATTTATCTGTATGCATGTATGTATGTATATATATATATATATATATATATATATATATATATATATGTATATATATATATATATATATATATATATATATATATATATATATATATATATATATATATATATATACACATAAAATATTTGTGTACAACTTTGATTTTTAGTAATCCTTGTAATTCAGTTATATTGTATTCCTAGACTATTCTCTTGTATATTCATACATGTACCAATTCACAAAAACTTAATCTAATCCACTTTATACTGAAAAAAGGGGGTTCGGTCTGATGTATTTTCGCTAGCACCAATTCACGAGGTCTTCCTCCAGGCGCTCGCCCTCCATTCAAACTCGCAGAGGCCAATTTCCCAGCAAACCGGATTATCGCCACTTACTAATTAGCGGCGTCTTTTCCGTAGGGGGCAAGCTCTCCCTGATGGTCATGAGGAACACCGTCATGGAGAGCAGAGCAGATATCCCCAAGGTGACCTTTTCTCCGGATTCGCTAGGGACGTAGAACACTAACAACGCTGGGGAGAGAAAAGGCGGGATTTAGGATGTCACATTTCTTATGGTAATTTAAGAATGGATAATGACAAACGTACATGCGTACATACATATATACACAAAAACACAGATACACATATATATATATATATATATATATATATATATATGTATATATATATATATATATATATATATATATATATATATATATATATATATATATATATATATATATATATATATATATATATGAGTGTTTGTGTTTCATTTAACACTAAGTGATTTCCAATGATCCCTACACTTTTCATACTTTATATACTGATTTTTAATTACTCTGAAGAATAACTCCACAAGATTAGCTGATTCGTACATATGCAGCAATGACTCATCAACAGCGGGTCGAGCCCTCGTAAACACATAGCATCATTAACTCCAATCCTGGGTGTCTTCTCTCTCCAACACTACTTTCCTTCTTATTCGTCGTTCATTATTCGTTATTACAATTCTTACATTTACTTCACTTATGGTAAGCGAGGACTTCATCTAAGCATCTTAGGTGTCATTATTTTTTTCGTTGTATTTATTACCAAAGTATTACTTCCGCAAAGGAGACATGATTCAACAGTGTCTTCATACATTATACTCTATTCTTTTCGCTTTGATCCCTATAGACACTAAGCGTTTCTTCCTCCTGATAGCACACCATAGGAAAATGGGGTATGGGGTTGAGATGGGGGAAAAGGATTTTCATTCCAAAATAACGCCCTCTGTGTGCACATGTTTGTACACACATAAGAAAGAAAGCAAAGTGGCAAACAAACCGACACAATGTGTAGTCAGGCTTTATCTTCTTGATGAAAATCTAATTCAAGAATTCAGGGAAATTTAAAGAGCTACTTTCCTTACAATAAGCAAAACTCACCTATGCCATTGATTAGAACGCAAGGCAAGATGAGATTGAACACATAAAACATGGGTCTCCTTCTCAGCTTTATGGTGAAGGTTATATCTGGATAGGGTTCGGGGCAGCAGGAATAATACGTGATGTTCTTCATTGCTGTGAACTCTACCAGGTCAAATTCTCCGTTGCTTTGGTAGTTGGACATGTCTCCTTCGTCCATCTGCTTCATAAGGTCCAACTGCGAAGAGAGAAAAAGTTGGGTTGGAAAGAAAAGTATATAATTTACACTTTGCTTCACATAAAAAAATACGTTGTTTTGTTGACATTCTCTTCCAATTTCTGTTTTAGAGACTATATTTCAAAAGCGAATTTGAGTCACTTGATTTACTCCTTGACAACTCATTGATGTGTTCAACAGAATTACTTTTATATTCATGTTGATTCTAAATAATCATGTTCCCCACTCTTGCGTTCTCGAGTTTACTACACTATTAATATTCAACAAGATGAATATTCATTTGCCCAAGAGCGTTTCATTTTATATTCGTAGATATAGATTCGGTGATGTTTTTACTTTCTTCGCTATGAAAGAGAAATGTTGGGAAATTGGAACTAAAAATAACAAACTCAATTCGTATGTCATCTGTCATAATTTCTGAATCAAAATTTACTATAAATCTTCCTTGCTTTACTTAACAACTTCATGTCCCATGTATCTTACTTTCACTTATATCTACTTTCCCTTTTGGTATTCATATCCTTGTTTACTATTAAAAATACATACGATCAGCTCCAAAATCACCTCCACGTCAAGCTAGACCAAGGAGGGTCAGGCAATCGCTGCTGATGACTTAGCATTCAAGGTTTATAGGTTCCTCCAAACTCTCCATTCCTAGCTCACAAAGACAGCACATTGGCATTAACTACTAGAAACTTTCGAGTCTGATCGGGGCTTGAACTACCGTCCAACATATTGCAAGACAGGGACGTTTCTCATGGGATACCACAACCCTAAGTCAGTCAATCCTCTGAAACATTTGACTCCTGATCTGTCAATCAAAATTACCTTCTAGATTTATATATAATTAAAGTCACTACTATCACTAGCTAATTCTTCCATCGATAATTACTGTATTCTGTAATAAATAAATATATATTTTTTTTAACATATTCTCCTTATCAAAAATCTTAAGTATATTTTTTGTTGGAACTCACGTGTACCAACAAACAAGTCCTTCTCTGAAAACCTTTGGATAAAAATCTACATCCATATTCATTTCTAACGCTTGCTAATTGTATTATTGTTATAATTACTAGCTAAGCTGCAATCCCAGTTGGGCAAGAAGGAAACTATAAGCCTAAGGGCCTCAACAGGGAAAATAGCCCAGTGAGGAAAGAAAATAAAGATACAGAAAAAATAGTGTGCATGAGTGTTCCCTTCAGTAAGGGAATTGTAATCCTCGACGGTGGAAGGACTTGCTACAGAGGCTATGGCTCTACCCAAGACTAGAAAACACTGGCTTTATTTTGTAATGTTCTTCTTCTGGAAGAGCAGCTTATCATAGCTAAAGAGTCTTTTCTACCCCAGGAGGGAAGAAGAATTTTTCAGTTACCTTAGTGTTGTGAGATGTAAGAAGAAAGAGGAGAATGTGTAAGGAATGATCCAGATTATTCGATTTATCGATGTATGTGTAGGCAAAGCAACATTAATCGTAATCAGGGAGTGATCCTATGTAGTACTGCATCAACAGTCAAAGGACTCAATAACTCTCTAGCTGTAGTAGCTAAACAGGTGGCTGGTGTCAACACATCACTGTCAGTTACCCAACACAACTACCATTTCACGTTTCTCTAAGGTAAATAACCTTACAATAGCAGAATTTTCTTCTACCAGGCTCCATTTTACGTATATAGTATTTGAAGTAACATATTTACCAACCTTACTTCAACCCTTTCTAAGTATTCTTTTCAAATGAGGGTTGGAAAATTGTGATTAATTTGACCAAAAATAAACCAGTAGGGGAAAGATTCAGCCCATAGAATTTTGTAAATAACAAAAGCAGAAAGTAACAGAGAAGAGAGGCAGGATATACAATGATTGTGACAAGTGAGTTATGTTACAGAGAACGGAGATCCTCCATCTGAGTAAAAAACGCGAGTAAAGTTTTAGCGACAGATTTCGGAAGTGCCAAGAGAAGCAACGCAGGAGTTTTTATGAGAGAGAGAGAGAGAGAGAGAGAGAGAGAGAGAGAGAGAGAGAGAGAGAGAGAGAGAGAGAGAGAGAGAGAGAGAGAGAGAGAGAGAGAGAGAGAGAGGATTAAAGGTCAACTTCTTAATGTTCGTGAACTGGCTAGAAAGAGAAGACTATTGTTTTGTCAGTGCAACTAATACTGCTCAAGATAGGCACATCATCTCGCCTGTTTCCGTGGAAATACTCTAAGACGTTAGTTACTGAAGATCATAAGTAAATGAGCTGTCATAATAAATCATACAGAAGGCTGGGGAGAAGGATGCTGTTTATCCAGTGTTGTCAGAACGATAGGAGAGCTGGGCAATATGCAGAGGATATGTTGATATTCAGTGACTGTGAAGGATTTATTTTAATGGAATATCCTACATCCATCTGGATTGGTCAGTTATCAAAGGGATCTATAACTTGAGCAATTTTATTTGAAATAGAAGTTTCTGCCTTTGGTAACCTGAATATTTTAAATGTGTTTATAACCTTCCTTGCATATTTGACCCCATTATAAACATGCGTACTTGAGAGCGAGGAAGGCACAGAGAGAAAAGTATAGATTTGTTACATCCAGGATGTTCTTCATACATTTATTATAAGACATATCGTTAGAACACAGGGTATTTTATACGCTCTGTCAGATATCATAATATGGACGTTTGCTAGGTCCGTGGATGTCTCTCGAACTACTACCCACCAATACAATTGGTACCAGCATCTTTTTGGGTCAATAATAGGACATGTGGCAAGTAAACTCATCTCCTTCAGGGGAGAAAATGGGGAGAAGGGTGTATGGTGATATATATATATATATATATATATATATATATATATATATATATATATATATATATATATATATATATATATATATATATTCTATATATATGAATATACGAGTACAAATGTGTAATATACATATACATATACAGTATATATATATATATATATATATATATATATATATATATATATATATATATATATATATATATATATATATATATATATATATGAAATTTGTGAAATAAAAAAAAAACAATGATACAATGGTCTCGAAATTACAAAAGATTATGGCATCTAATGATATTTGATTGATCTATATTGAATGAATTTACACATTAAAATTTACGGACGTATGTGAATGACAAAAGAGATTCCATGCAATCTCAAGTGCTTAATTATGTAAGTTTGAAATATTTACAGTGTTTTGATAAAACCAAATTTATTCACTAATTTGCCTTAATGGGATTCCTAATACAAACGCCTTGCTATACGGGCTAAAACTATTAAATTTAAAAGTATCTCTACTTACTTAGTATTCGTAAGCAGAAAAAGAACAACCATCTTGGAAAAGTGGTCGCCATCTTGGATTTTCAATTGGTTAATCGTACATATTTGATTACTATCACTTCGAGGACTATTTTTGCTCACATCATTATTTGCACGGTTCCTCTTAAATTCAAATATTTGTTGTAAATGCAATCGTGATATTTCTGTTATCTGGTGTATTACGAAACGCAAATTACTATTATCGGCCCTACTATAAAATTAATATAGCTGTTATCTGCTGTACTACAAATCTCATACGGCTGTTATCGCTGTACTACAAAATTGACATAATGAACTACAAGAAGGGAAACATGTTTACCTGGTATCCGTCATAGGTCCACGAAGCCCATTTCATCTTGCACGACTGGATATCAAAAGGGAAGTGCTCCACGTTCATGTCACAGGAGGATCTGTAGATGCCGTGCGAGAGCCATGTCACTTCTCCCGCCGAAGTCACGATGACGTTGGTGTTAATGGTGGCTGACGTATACTGGGAGTCGGCGCTGGCGAGGAAAAAGAACACGGTGGTGATTAGAATGATAGGGAATTACTCTATGATGAGGAGAAGGAAGAAAGGGAATTAGAATAGAATGAGGAGAAAGGGGAAATGATTCCAACGGTTCCAATACTGTGATGTTGGAATGTCGCTGAATATGACAAAATAAATTTTGATTGAGGGAAATACGGATGATCAATATATATATGCAATATAATAGATATATATATATATATATATATATATATATATATATATATATATATATATATATATATATATATATATATATAATCAATTCATTGGCATTCAGCAAAAAATTTTACGCATAAGAGGAAAGTCTCTCTCTCTCTCTCTCTCTCTCTCTCTCTCTCTCTCTCTCTCTCTCTCTCTCTCTCTCTCTCTCTCTCTTTTCCAATTCTGAAAGGAGTGCTGCCTGAAAGGTAGAGTTTTTTTAATTTCTGCAATATCAAATGAGAAAGTTGATATCCAGGCATCTATTTCTATAGCTATATGCATATATATTTATGTATATGTATTTTATACATATTCATATACATATATATATATATATATATATATATATATATATATATATATATATATATATATATATATATATATATAAATATATATATATATATATATATATATATATATATATATATATATATATATCACACACACACGCATATATATATATATATATATATATATATATATATATATATATATATATATATATATGTGTATGTATGTATTCAAATAAGCCACATATCTCAACATATTAAGGGTTGGATTCCCGTACCGACCTCGGGATCAGAGCCCCAGGCAGAACCACTCAAAAATAGTAGCTTCTGACCGGCCAGGAATCGAACCCTGGTCCAAGAAATTTGTAACAACAGTGACATACCACTTTGCCATGAAGAAAGATATAAGTGAATTAAATAAGTTAATTACTAGTTTCCCGGAACAGGGTTTGATTCCCGTCCGGCCAGAGGCTATTGTCTTTGAGTGGTTCTGCTGGGGGCTCTGATCCCGAGGTCGGTAAGAGATTCTAGACATCAATGTATCAAAAAATATGACTTATTTGAATATGAAAAAAACGTCTGAATGTACACAATTTTCCTAATCAAATGCCAAGTTCAAACATACCAATTAGCTACGATAGTGATGATGGGTTGATTTCAATTCAAAATACAAAAAACCTGAATTCAACAGGTACAAATACAGAATAATTGCCACTGATTTTTATGTTTCTTCATGGCTAAGTGATATGTCGCTGTTATAACAAGTTTCTGGACCAGGGTTCAATTCCCGGACGGTCAGAAGCTATTGTCTTTGAGTGGTTTCACCTGGGGCTTTGATCTTGAGGTTGGCAAGAGAATCCAGACGATGATATATCAAAATAAATGGCTTATTTGAATTTGAAAAACACGTCTAAATGTGAATATATATATATCATATATATATATATATATATATATATATATATATATATATATATATATATATATATATATATATATATATATACAAATGAGCTACGTCTTCTCAAGACAAAAGAGCTATGTCTCCTCACAACACATATATGTATGATCTATGACTTCTCATGATAAACATAAAAATGAGGTACTAATTGTCACGACAAACGTGTGATTATGCTATGGCTCTCACGACATACGTACGAATGAGCTATGACTTATCACGACACATACATACAAGCTACATCTCACAGCACACATATGATTGAGCTACTACTTCTTAGGACACACTTACGAACAAGCTACGACTTCTCACGATACATGTACGAAAGAGATAGGTCTTCTCATAAGAGTTATACAAATGAGCTATTACTTTTCCCTACACATGTACGAATGAGCTACAATGTATCATCCCACACGCAAAAACTAGACATGACGTCTCACAACACATACGAATGAACTTCTACTTCCCAAGACTAACCTATGAACGAGCTACGTCTTTTTAAGACACATGAATGAGCGGCATTAGGAAATCCCCATGTATATACGAGTCCCTCTCCATATAAATACGAGTCCCTCTCCCATTCAGGTAAGTTGAGGCAGCCATATATATCTTTGGTCCATCGTTTGACTTTCATCAAACATTTCAACTTCAAAACTGTAAAAACTCAAGCATAAACACCACAGCCTTAACTATTCAAGAATATATTTCTTTCCCACTTTCTCGTCAGTATTTCACAGAGAAACTGGCTTCTCCTCTTTCTCTAAAAACATATCCCCACTGTTTACACCTGATGGACATCGGTTATATATATTTCATTCCGATGATAAATGATTAGGGATGGCATTTAGAGGAAGATAGCTTGATGTTATAGATAAATGGATTAATGAATGAATGAATAAATGAATAGAAAAAAAACGTTTAAAAAGTAAATGAATAAATGAATAACAGGCGCGTAGGAGCGTCTATTTGGGTGGCAATGGGTTAAAGTTTGAGAAGTCCCTGACGACGAGGGTTCTGGGGTGCCTCCCCCCAAAAAAAATATTTCTACGAGGATATAACCTCAGATACGATTTCCTGGTATCTGACAGCTAATTGTAGGAACCACGAAATCCTAGTTTTGGACGATTTTTATATGATCAATTACAATTTGTACACAATGACTAACATAAAATACTGGTTAGCCTACTTGATGAATTACCAAAAAGATACTAACGATGTTGAGTCTTTGCTATAAATTAATTCTAGTAACGATCAAGGTAATGCTCTCAGTTTTCTAATTCTACAATATCTTTACTTACATTTTTTTATATCTATCATCTATTTTTCAATTCCAATTTCATCTTTAAGTTTTAAACAACTTTTATATTTTAAATTTTTGGTAATTTCTAGTTTACGGAAGACAATTATATAATGCTTAAATTGATAACAAAGATATTTGTCTTTGGTTCTAAACTATGGTGATAAGATATGAAGATGAGAACCTTAAAAACACAGAAGTACTTCATAGACTTGTAATAGGCCTACTTCAATGGTCATAAAAATCAACGTTTTCAAAAAACATTTCAATTAGCAAAACTATTCACACACACAAACACACACACGTATATATATATATATATATATATATATATGTGTGTGTGTGTGTGTGTGTGTGTGTGCGTGTGTGTGTCTGTGTATCTGTGTGTGGAATAGAAAAGACTTCCTTAGGAAACTGAACCTCGTAACGTACAATGTCATAAGCCTATTTAGGAAAGATCTTGATGTGTTACTAGAAGAGCTGAAATTATTAGACTGGTTTATAATACGATTAAGAGAAATTGAAATAACTGAGGAATCTTAATTAGAGTTAAAGGAGGGTAATATCTTATGCTTCGGAGGATATGAAAGAGACAAAGAAAATGGAGTGGGTTTTCTTACTGATAAAAATTGTGAAGGTAACAGAAGAATTATGTAATATCAGTCATAGAATTCCAGGATTGATTATCAAATTAAATAAGAAGTATAAAATGATGATCATTCAAACGTATGCATTAACAACATCCAATACAGAGGGAGAAAGAGCAATTTTTAGGAAGATCCTAAATAAAAATATAAGACTATTTACATTTGTTTTGGGGATTTCTCTGTAAAGTAGGTCAAAAGAAGAGAGGAGAATCATAGGAGACATGCTTGTAAAATATGCTAGAAAAAATAATCAATGATCATTAACACT
>NC_090736.1:70590279-70602779 GCF_036898095.1 Palaemon carinicauda
GACATGGCTGACCTGGGGTTTGGTTTCTGCCTATTCCCTTAACCTTTGGTTGTGGATATACCAGCAGGTTTTGGGATTTGGTCAGAATCTCACAGTATTTAGTTCTATGTCATTGACCTTCCGACAGGTTGAGTTGGTTGTGGGATACCTTTACTCCCCTGCCAACAAGGTTACCGACAATGGAAGTTAGTCCTCCATAGTCGCTTTGGTTCTGGTAGTATACCATTTTCTCCTTGCGACTAAAGACTTGTACTGTGCCACAGTTCCTTAGGCTGAAAGTAATTCCCTTTTAGCCTAAGATAACGTGGCACTGGAATCCTGTTTCTCTTTGTGGGAGGAGGCGTAGTGTCGCCCACTCCCCTTGACTTTGTCGGCAGTCTCTGGGTTGGAGAACTGAGTCTCTCCTAGCACCTGTATTCTGTTGATACTATACAGAGACAGAGTTCCTTTTACAGGTGCTAGGACTGTCATGTTTGACAGTTCCTTTCCAATTGTTACAGGACCCTTTTCCCCATCCCCCTCACCCCTTTCTAATGGTTTATCCATTGCCTTTTAGGCTGACATCCTGCATCCTTTCCTTAACGGTGGAGTGCTGGATGCAGCCAGACTACCTCTCTCATCCTGGCTGGCGGCAGAGCATACTGTCGCCTGACGGCCTGGCCGGCAACCAAGATAGCTGCCGACAGTCATGGACTGTCGGCAGCTGCCAACATTGCAGGTGGTTGCCGACATTGTCGGCGGTTGTCGGCAGTTGTCGGCATGATAGCCTTTTGTTGGCCTGGCCGGTAACCAGGATGGCTGCCGACAATCATGGACTGTCACCAGTTGCCAGCCTGGACGGCAGTGGCACCCATGAATGCTGTGAGTGGTTAGTCCCTTCTGTCCCCGAGTTTCTCAGTCCTACCTTGGACTGTAGCTATAGGTTCTGTTGCCTGTATGCTGCTGGCAGGGCCGGGAACGCGCGCGCTGACTGTACCAGTACTGTCGGCGGGTTGCTGGCAACCGTACTGTAGCTATATAGAAGCCTGAATGTTACATTCTCCCCTTTTATTAGAACCTCCTTTCGGTAAAAAGGTAGTCTATTAGACTTTTCTTCCTTAATTACTGTATAATAGTCATAGTAAAGGATAGCCCTTTTTTCCATTCTGTCTCCCTCTCTGTCTCGCTAGGTCTGCAAGGTATGCAGACATATCCTAGCCAGACCGGCAACATGCCGGATACACTGCTGTATAGGTTATACAGATAGCCAGTATATCTCAGTATAGAATATACTATAGATAGAAAACTATTATATTTCTTATACTAGTGGTTTTTTTTTCAATATAATTTGGATATCCAATTCGGGCAATTGCTGAGCTTACTCCTATATTGAATGAATATGATTTCTTCAATATCCTGATTAGAAATCAGTTTTAGGATTATCCTGCAATATTAAATATTTCAGGCAAGAATAATACACTCTTATCCTGTAAAGGGTACAGCCCCTTTTTTCTTGAGTCTCCTGATCTGGAAACTCTATGATTTAATATAGTAAGAAGACCACAGCAAATGACCCGAGTAGGATGATCATTTATATGTCTTTATTTTTCTGTTCCATCTAGTACTAGATGGACCCTACTGTCATATGCTGCCTTGTAGGCAGCATAATGATAAGACTGCATTACAAGGTACAATAGTCGATATGTTGCTTTTTACACTTTTACAATTTAGAAACAACAGTACTATGTTACAGTAGTTTTTCCTAACTTACCTTTGGTATCCTCCAGCAAGTTTTCTGCTGATACCGCTTATATATTGAAGGAATAATTTCTTCAATAGTCTGATTTGAAATCAGTCATCATGACCCCACAGTATTAACAATTTTGGGATAGTTAATTGATATTTCTCTACCCCTAAGGGTAAATAACCCTTCTACTTGGATTTTCTCACTGAGAAAGCTCCATGTAAGTTAATACTGAGGGGAGGTAGCAGCATTGGCTCGCAGAGGTATACAGGTATGTATCTCCTACTATCCCTTTATAGCTTCTATCCTAAGCTATTCTGTTCTAGATGACATTTACATGTTGATTATTAAAGTAATAATCCATTATATACTCATTTGGTTTTCCTTTCTTTACAGAAGGAACACCAGATACCTTGTACGGCAGTCCACTGCAGAGCCAAGGGTAAGGACTTTTACGGTCATAATACTTGCAGGTTACATGCCCCCTGCAATATTATTTCCGGATCCCTACATTATTGGAACCCAGAGGGTTGCAATATATGTTGGACATTGATGTCTGAAGGTTTTGATAATCCCAAGTCTACAGAGACTAAGGATATAGCACAGTATAAATTACGTAACTGGGTGAGAGGCTTCCAAAAGATCTCTCCGGGACCTTTCCTACCTAATGATAGGATGCGTAAGCTATTATTCCCAGACCTAAGTGAGGAAATAGTAGTGCCTCAGGAGTCAACTACGTTCCCTGATGGCGAGAAAACCTTTGGGATCGAGGGCAAGAAGTGCCCTAAGGTAGAAGAGAAATATGCTGTATCGGACTTTCCTCCACCTCTGCCAGCTAAAGAGCCATCAATGTCAACATCTTCGTCTTTTACCCCTCTATGGGATAATGTGGTACAATTATGTATCCAACTGAGCTTTAGTAAACAAAGCAAAAAGCGGGAAGTAATACACAAGATATAACCTCGTAAAGCTCCTCTTGTTGCTTCCTATGGGTCAGTTAAACGACCCATGAATCAAGACCTTCCTTCATGCTCCTTAATCAATCCCTGGAGGTTTGCGGAGCAGATGTCGATTTCAAATGGCAATCTCTTCATTTCAGAAAAAAATAGGTACTGTTCCCTTGGACAAAATCCAATTTTGGCCAAGCTCTGAGGTTTTCCCTAATTGTTTGGTTCGACTGAGGTTCGAACCAAAGACAAGGAAAAGAACGGAACAAAAGGAGGTCATGATTTTTTATCATGATAAGGCACAGACTATCCTTTCAGATAATCTGAAGAAGGCTGGTTATTCAGAGACGAGGGTTTTCTCACTGAAAAACATACACCCTTCCTTTTTTGCGCCTGTTTCACTCTCCTTCCCCTTTATGGAGAAGGCATTTACTTCGGTTACCAAAGCTGTAGAGGCAGGTGAGTCATGTCCCACACTCAATGAGTGCAAGCCTTTGTCACCAGCTTTTCCCGGACAGGAAAAGGATTGGAAGGAAGTCCATTTGACATTTTTATTAGGAAAGTTACACAAGGACATCGCAAGTTGACAATTCAAGGTATGTCTCCCTGAATTGTCTGAGTTGCTCTTGTGTAATGAACACGAGTCAAAGGAGAGACTTGCGACATCCCTTTCTCTACAAAACTACATAGAGTTGTGTTCAACCTACGAAAGTACCCCAGGCATGCTCATGGTCATAGCCAAAATGCATATGGCTATCTTGGTGAAGGACCTTTACGCCTTTGTGAAAGCTAGGAGAGCATGTAGAGAGTTTGTGTTTGCTGCTGCAACGGTGAAACACGAAACAAGGAAGCTAATATCTTCCAACATTTGGGGTAAAGACCTCTTCCCACAAGAGGTCATTTAGGAAGTAATTAAGAATGCCGCCATGGAAAACATAAGTCTTCCCCAGAAATGGTTGTGGGTCCCCAACCTAAAAAGAAGATCGAAAATACTGGAAATATCTCTGCTGCTCAACAACAGCCCATTATTCTAGTGACCAAGATGCTACAGGCAGATGGTCAAAAGTCTAAACCCACTGGCAGTTTGAAGCATAAAGAAGCTTCGGCTAGGAGGAACATTCCCTCAGGATCGCAGAACTTTCGATCCTTCGGTCCAGAGCCTATTCAAGATGAGCCATTGATGGGGAACAGAAATGTCCCTATTATTATCTCCTTACCTCCTCCTACAGTTCAAAACCCTCCTGGAGGAGTAAACCTGAGAGCTATAGAGCATACAGGTAGTAAGAAAGCTACGGCTCATCGAGTCCCAGGGAAGGCTATTTTGTGTTCTCAAGAAGGACTCAAGAAGTCTCTGAGTCATTCTGAACCTGTCGTACTCAACAAGTTCATAATAAACTGCAAGCTCTGAATGTTAATCCTTCTGAACATATGGACCTTGTTCGTAGTCTTGTCAGACCTGAAAGGTGTCCTCTGGAAACTTCCACTCAATCATCCCCCTTCCTCCTGCCTAGGATTCATGTCACGAAGAGTAACATTCATCCTAGAATAGATACGGATCACTCACAGTCCTAAGTATCTTCATAGTGATGATCCAGTTCCTGGGACATCACTGATGCAAGATATGCCTCTAGAAGTCTCGACTTTCTCCTGCTCTAGGGTTTCGATGGCTAAAAAAACGTCAAAACCCTCAGTCATATCAGCCCCTTTTTCCCTCGGGAAGTTAAAAGGAGCTCGCGAGGTCTGTCAGGAGATTCAGCTAATCGATCAGATTCCCAAAATGCCAACAAAGAAAAGTGCTAAACTTTGCCCAGTTCACAATAGTGACAGACCTAGTGCAAAGTGCATATCGGAAAGATGCGTTAAGAGCCTGGAGAAAACATGCATCAAACGCTTGAAGAGATAAAAAAAGACTGAGATCGGTCCCTCTTTAATCGCTTCTTTAACAAAAGTTAAAACACGAAATTCTCAGGACTCTGCTGGACCTTTCGTGGGCTGGGAGGCACCCTCCGCACAGATCAGACTCCCTACGTCTGAGCTGGTACACCGAGGCGATAATATGACGTCACAATCGAACATCTCGTACTGTCTTAATGATGTTACCCATCCTTTTCCTAAAGGGATGGCAACTAACAGCAGTTCATTTACATTTGATCCACGATGTGACGGTGGATACTCTATCACGGTCCAAGGCGAAAGAGTTGGAATGGTCCATGGACGCAGACATTCCCTCCCAAATAGGAACAAGTCTCGGAACTGTAGTTCGACCTCTTCATCATGAGCATCTTCAAGAAACTATCTCGCTAAATAGCCCCATATGAGGATCCTCTACTAGGTCTGATAGACTAGATGAGGCTGGTCCTAGCTCCAATCCTAGATATATTTCCGAATGTTCAGAAATTAACTGCCTTCGGTTTATCACAGAGAACCCAAACCCTTCATTTCATGAATTTCTTGCTCTAGCGGTTAGAAAAGGTTTGGGATCTCAGAAGGCAATATAGAATTCTTAGAAGAATACGAGGCTAAGTCTACTAAAAGACAATATGAGTCTTCCTGGAAGAAGTGGGTGAAGTTTGTTAAATCAAAAGGTCCGAAAGAAATTTCTATGGACTTCTGTCTGTCCTTCTTTGTCCACCTTCATAGCCAGGGGTTGGCGGCCAATACGATAAATACGTGCAAATCGGCCTTGACTAGACCTCTTCTATATACCTTCCAAATGGATCTGGCAAATGATATCTTTAACAAGATTCCGAAAGCATGTGCTAGACTTAGGTCTACAGCAACACCAAAGCCCATCCCTTGGTCTTTCGACAAGATATTACATTATGCCTCATCGGTGAACAATGAAGATTGTTCTCTTAAGGATCTAACCCAAAAGGTTATTTTCCTGTTCGCAATAGCCTCTGGGGCTAGAGGTAGAGAAATAGTTGCTCTATCGAGAGATGAGGGCCACATTCCGTTCACAGATTTAGGAGAACTCAATCTCTTCCCTGATCCATCATTTCTCGCTAAAAACGAGCTACTCACTAAGAGGTGGGTTCCCTGGAGAATCTGTCCTCTGAAGGAAGATGTCTCTCTATGTCCTGTAGAGTGTCTAAAGGTCTATATTCGTAGAACTTCAGACTTCAGGGGAGGTCAGCTCTTTAGAGGAGAAACTTCGGGATCAAATTTATTTTTAAATCAACTAAGGGCGAAGCTCACCTACTTTATTCGTAGAGCGGATCCGGACAGTACTCCCGCAGGTCATGATCCAAGAAAAATTGCTTCATCACTGAACTTCTTTCAGTACATGGACTTTGAGCATCTTCGTTCATACACTGGATGGAAATCATCCAAGGTGTTTTACAAACACTACGCAAAACAAGTGCATGAACTGAAGCACCTTTTAGTGGCGGCAGGTAGTGTTTTAAAACCTGCCCCCAAATTTTTTGTGATACACTTTTTGGTTTGGGTCCTCACTTGTCCTCGGACATGTTCTGGATAGGAATCATCCAGGATGTTCTACAAACTCTATGCTTTGCTAGTCTATGATCGGAAGCAATATGTGGTGACGTCAGGTAACTTATTTACTCTGCCGTTTATTCTGCGATGAACAGATAATTGACTGGGACTGTCAATTAAGGGGAGAGGAGGTCATCCTTTTTAAGTATGCCTTCTTTTATTTATGTGTTACCATGGTAACACTAGCTCTGTTCTAGAATCCCAGGTGTGGAATTATACAGAAAGCTCTAGTGCCGGTGTACGAAGTACATAGGGCAATTAATGGTAACCAGTACAGGTTTTATGAAGTGCGGTTATCTTTTACCTTCTCTTCAATCAAGAGTGGCATTTTTTTACTTCATTCCTTCAAGAAAGAATACGATTCCTGTACTTGTTTCAGGTATAATCCCATTGTCAAACTACATTCGTTTTGCTAACTATCTCTTGTAGTCATTTATTTAAAATAAATGTCTATTTGAATGTAGTGCGTCCATCTTCGCCAGACAATTGTATCTATACATGCCAGACTTTTTATTTGCTTAGAATGCATCCTTCACATTTTTGTATGCATCTAAGATTAGACATAAGAGACACTGATGTCTTTTTGACCAAATATACAACTTGGGACTATTTGTATATTCAGTGGGTACTTAAGTTTGGTCATACTATTTATGTAAATCTTGAAATCCCTTTTCAACTGTCTAGATGACTCTTCCCTGTGGGAGGCAGGAAGCACTAACATTGTTTATGATTAGTGATGATGACATATAACGGTATTGTCACAAGTCTCATATGGTCAGTATGACTATTGAAAAGGTGGATATAAGGTTTAGGCACTGATGGAAAATCCACAGAAACATATATGCTCTGGTATGCTTCCGTCAGCACGACATGGCTTGAGACAAGAAAACGGATTTTGAGCGAAGCGAAAAATTTTTTTTTTTGGGTGAGATAGCCATGTAGTCCTGATGAACGCACCCATCTCTTCTGCAGAAGAGATCTTCAATTCCCTCCCGTAAGTACTGTATCTGTAACAGCCTATGCTCAATGCTACAAGGAATGGCCCCTATCGTAGGGATGGCGCTGTTGTACTATTGATAGTAGTAGGGAACGGGGATAGCTTTGAAGGGCCCCCTTTAATTTTTGCCCCACCTCCTCGAACGTAAACTCTATCTGGGGTGCAGATTGCTATGAGGTGTGCCATTACGTCCTTACGCGATATCCCTTCTTAGAATTTTAAGGGATATTCACTCCAGGAGTTAGAATTCTGGGTACCTTCGGTAAATTCTCTGGGATATATCACTGTAGTCACATATAACCCAGGAAGCTACTAATGAATGAACTTCCATCAGGACGACATGGCTATCTCACCCAAAAATAGATTTTTCGCTAAGCTCAAAATCCATTATACTGTACCGTATATACATACATATATATATATATATATATATATATATATATATATATATATATATATATTATATATATATATATATAATATATATATATATATATATATATATATATATATATATATATATATATATATATATATATATATATATATATATATATATATATATATATATATTTATATGTATAAATATATATATATATATATATATATATATATATATATATATATATATATATATATATATATATATATATATATATATATATATATATATATATATATATATATATAATGTGCAAGTAATACTTGTGTTAACTGCAATGATATTTATAAGTATCAGAGGCACTCAAATGACTTCCCAATACAGCAACCTGAAGGTATGACCTTCTTTCTTGGTACTTGTCAACATTTTCAATTGATAGAACTAATATATTGAAATGAATAGTTAAGAACAATTCACGTTAATTGTTTTTGTATCAAATCATGTAAAATATATACGTCCAGCTTTAGTCCATCCTTTTTTTTTCAGAGCTAAATAATAACATTTAAACTAACAGCAATAAACTTCAGGTAACAATAAATAATCATATTTTAAAAGTCACGTTCAAGTGATGAAAGGTAGTTTCCGTATCAATAAATAAATAAATATATACATATTAGGAATTTGATAATATAACTGCATAACATTTTTCAACATAACTCGTATACAAGACAGGCTTATAACAATATTTTTGTTTCATTACGTGATCTTCAGTAAAGATACGTTCTGTTCATCATTGACGTACTTCTAACGGACGCACGCACGCACACTCACACTTTATGTATGCATATATATATATATATATATATATATATATATATATATATATATATATATATATATATATATATATTATATATATATGTGTATATATATATATATATATATATATATATATATATATATATATATATATATATATGTGTGTGTGTGTGTGTTTGTGTGTATATATTCATGTATATGTATGTAAGCATATTTTATATATATATATATATATATATATATATATATATATATATATATATATATATATATATATATATATATATATATATATATATATATATATATTCAAATCTATGCGCAACTGATGCTACAAAATCCCAATATAAAAAGGAAGAAAAAAAAAAGAACAAAACTCCTGGCCCTCAGTTTCACGTTTTTGAATTCCAATAAAAGAGGACTAAGGTTTCAGAGGGGGATTAATGTATTTGTATGCTGGGGCTGCATGTATGGATTGGGTAATATGTATTCATGTTAACGAACGTGTTGATGTTTTATACACATAGATCAAGTACACATACGCTACTTGCATATGTGTGTATGTGTGTGGATCTTTTCATATGATTTTTCTAACATAAACATATGATGACACGCTGGAATAGTTTTCTAACAGTCTTTGATTCTTTAATTTACTTCGATAGTTTTTTTTGTTATTTTATAAATAGTAATTTTATATGTTGAACACAAAAATTGTTATTCCTCAGTCAATATTTAAGGAAGAAAGTCATTTAAAGAGGCCCTTAGCAGGAATATATGTCCTCTTTATTTTTCTTGTAGTTTGTTCACGTTTTTGAACAAATGTATTATGGTATAAATAAAAATATTTCCTATACAGACAAAACTGATTTGAATGATTGAGATTATTTGCTTATTCAGCTAATTTAGTTGTCCTCTTTATCATTGCTTCAATTTATCGAATGATTTTTATAGTAGAAGTTTATAGTATCGTTCTATAATAATAATAATAATAATAATAATAATAATAATAATAATAATAATAATAATAATAATAATAATAATTATTATTATTATTATTATTATTATTATTATTATTATTATTATTATCATTATTATTATTATTATTCATGATGCTGAATTCACTGAACAGCTTTATTGCAATCACTCTAATATTGAAGTAGCGAAGTTCTCCCAATACAGAATGGGAAACTCAAAGTATGTTGCTTGTACAAAACATATCTTATCCCTACATCAATTTGATCCACAACCAACACCTCTATTATTTCTGCTTTTCAATTATATAACAAATATTTTTTTTTGGGGGGGGGATATTCTTTTTTTACTTAAATTATTGGACCTTTCGTAACGGTTTTCCAATTTTGTTGTTGTGGTTCTATCATATCCGCTGCACTTCTAGTTTGAATGACATGCAAGGACTTAATTTTCCTATTATATTTTGGCCCTCGTCTAAATTCAGCCCACCACATTTTCCTAAAGACTAGGTAGAACTTAACTTTCTGAAGAAAAATTGAAGATGACAGTAAATTCAACATGACAAGTAAATTTCCGATGAATGAATTCACTGCGTCAGTTTTGTTATATTTTGTGCCTTTCCATTTTCTACGAATTATTTTCTAATATTTAAATCAGTGTCCAAGACTCACGAACTAAATGTCATGTAAACAAAGGCCTTATCTAAAACTTCGAAAGCTGATAGGAAGGCACATATAGGACTCACTTTTCACTCGAGGGACTCATGAAAGCAAATCTGTTCGTTTCTGTGATTTTCGTAAAAAAAAAAAAAAAAAAAAAAAAAAACGATCGGCTATATTTTTGGTGATTTGCTTTCAAAATATAATCAAACCCTTGCAAAACTGCCTCCGTTTTTAATCAAATTTGCATGGCATCCCATCACTCTACGCTCTCTCTCTCTCTCTCTCTCTCTCTCTCTCTCTCTCTCTCTCTCTCTCTCTCTCCTCTCTCTCTCTCTCTCTTAGTGTTCCTTGTATTTAACAGTTTCTACTCTAGAACAATCCCACCTAGCAGTAGCAATAGCAACGAATGCTCTTGAGCCCGAGAAAAAAAGTAATAAAACGGCTACCCTTCCCAATTATTCCTGTGGTGTTAAAAAAGAGTGGATGTGACGCCAAGGAAAAAAAAAGATTACCCCGAAAAAATGTAGCCTGAGAGTACCTCTTTAATATGTCCTACATTACGCATTCCATGTTTACCTGCATACGTACCATCAGCTCATTTATCATAGATTGCATAAGATAGATACACCAATAAAATACCCACTTGCTTATTATCAGGTTTTATATCGACCTAGCAGATGATGTTCAACTAAAACCAGGGAGTCACCAGATGTGACTATTTAGAAGGACTGTTTAGGTCAAAGTGGAGTCGACTAAACATTTGACTTAAAGTCTTACATTCCTATAAGAAATAACGATACTTGAAATCATAAAATAAAATACAACTCGATGGTTGAACTTGGTAGTTCATTTAGACAAGGTAATACAAATACAAGTAGCATATGAACTTGCTAGCTTTTTTTAGCAGCCCCAACTATTGCTGATGTTCATCGATTACATTTCTCCCATCTTTGATATTATCATTATTGTTAATTCTATGCAAATAAAAATTTCAAACACATGGAGAGAGATAAGACATTGAAAAACGAATAAAAAAACATCATTAAATTAATATTTCCGACAAAAGAATGAAGAAAATGGTGTAGGAATTTCTACACTAACAAACAAAATAATTTTTTGTATTACAGCGTTCATCTTTATATACTTATTTATTTATCTATTTATATGCATGCCGAGGAAGGGGAAAGGGTAGATGAAGGGGCAAGGACTCCGGGAAGGGGTCGATGGTTTTTAAAGTTTAAGGACGAATAAAATAAATTGTTTGTACGTGTATTCAAGTATTCACACGTAATCAACACAAAAAGAAAGACTTACTTATTATAGAGGATGATGTCAGGCTTCCAGACTCTCTGGAATGGGACTCTGATGACGTGGATGCCGCCAAAGTCCGTGGCATTCCAGGTCAGGTGGGCGTCAGTCCAAATCTGGGTCAGCCAGCAATTCGTCGTCAGGATCTGGTTCTTTTCGTCCTGCGAGAGATCAGGGATTGGGATAATTAGTGAAAGGCTCTCATAATGACACTACCTGGATGAAATAAGTTTGGTAACGAAAGTAATATCAACAATTTCTCTCTCTCTCTCTCTCTCTCTCTCTCTCTCTCTCTCTCTCTCTCTCTCTCTCTCTCTATATATATATATATATATATATATATATATATATATATATATATATATATATATATATATATATATATATATATATATATATATATCGTATACACACACACACACACACACACACACACACATATATATATATATATATATATATATATATATATATATATATATATATATATATATATATATATATATACAGTATATAATTATGAGAGTTTGTGTTTTTTTTCCAAGAATCCTCGTATTTGTATAGTTTCTTTAAATAATCTGTGTCCAGAACCTTTGGTTAAAATAACGGTGATCGTTTACCTTCATTTAGTTTATCACTTCAGTAATCGAGTGATTACTGATGTACGTTATTTTATAACTCCTTTTACGAATATTTTAACCTCTATAACAAAATGAAAAAGGAAAATGAGAAAATATTTAAAAATTTCATAGATCCTACGAAGATTGTACATAACAAAATCTATTCACATACATGAATACCCATAGACAAACATACGCGCAGACATACACAATCACAGACACCACTATGTGTGGAAGTCAAGGTGTCATGACCGCTCTGATGTTGGGGTCATGCAGAGCCACAGGTCACCTGACAGCAAAAGCGTTGTAGTTCTTCGGCCATCTCTGCACACACTTGTATATATATATATATATATATATATATATATATATATATATATATATATATATATATATATATATATATATATATATTGTACCAACCGTGTGTCACACAATTGTACATAATTCCTTTTGTATATAATATGCTTGTATCTTCGCTCTTCCCTCGCACTCAAACAAACATGAAAACTCATGTCTGCTGTTTTGCTCTGAACATTGTCTGTCTCTCGAACAGGTTATGTCCTGTTGCC
>NC_090736.1:70607779-70609420 GCF_036898095.1 Palaemon carinicauda
TATATATATATATATATATATATAAACATCCCTCATATAAGGGAAGAGGGAGTAGTCATACCCTGTTAAGAGGGAGTTGCGTGTGCATGTATATCTTTTTAAATAATTAGCTGCTATTTTTGACGAATTGCGTACAAACACACTCACATACACACACATATATATCATCATCATCATCATCTCCTCTTACAACTATTGACGCAAAGGCCCTCGGTTGGATTTTGCCAGTAGTCTCAATCTTGAGCTTTTAATTCAATACATGACCAAACCATCTCCATCTTCCCTTCCTCATGGTCTTATCCACATATGACACTCGAGTAATCTCTCTTAATGTATCATTTCTAATTCTGTCCTACCATTCAACTCCCAATATCCTTCTGAGGGTTTTGTTCTGAAACCTTCTAAATTTATTGGCGATTGTTTCATTGTCACACCACGGCTCGTGTCCATAGGGTAACACTGATCTCACTAAACTGATATATAGTCTGATTTTTATATGTATTTTTCAGGCGATTTGATTTCCAAATTTTACTTAACCTAGCCATTATCTTAATTGCTTTTTTCACTCTTTCACTAAACTCTAATTCTGATGACCCTATATTAGAGTACAGAGTCCCTAAATACTTAAATGATTCTACCTTATTAATCATTTCTCTTTCCAATGATATTTCATCTTCCAATGCATATTCTGCTCTAATCATCTTCAGTCCAACCTCGTGTGATATTTCATGGATTCTGGTAAGCAAGCATTGCAAATCCTGTGGTATTATGTTAACAAGGACAGCATCACCAGCATATTCTAAGTCTGCTAAATTTCTATCACCAATCCCGTCTAATCCTTCTCCATCTTTTCCGACTGTTCTACACATTGCAAAATCCATGAAGAGGATAAAAAACATAGGTGAAAACATTCCCTTGGAGTACTCCGTTTTTCATCAGAAATTTACTTGATAAGAATCCATTACCATTAACTTTGCACTTGCTATGCTCATGAAGAGACTTAATCAAATTCACATATTTAAGATGAATTCCATGATAACGCAGGACTCTCCATAAAACTGGCTGGTGCAACACTATCAAAGACCTTTTCATAGTTCACAAATGCCATCAAAAGAGGACTTTTGTAATCGATGCATTGTTGTACATGTCTCAAGATGAAAATTGGCCAGTGCATCTTCTATCTTTTTTTAAATCCCTCTTGTTCATCTTTCAGCTTTTCATCAATCTTTCTCCTTAGTCTCTTCAGAATAAGCTTACTATGTATTTTCATAACAACAGACGTAATTATCCCAATCAGTCAAGTCTCTTTTCTTTGCATTTTCCACTAACACTCCTAACTGCCATTCATCTGGTTTTGATCTTCATGACACATTCTAAAAAATAATCTTGTCAGTACCCATGGAGTCACTTCATTTTCAGCCAGTATCATCTCGGTAGTTATTCCATCGTATCCAGGGGGCTTTCCATCTCTTTAATGTTTTAAGGATAGCTTCAAATTCAAATACAATGAATTCATTCATGAGGACATTAAGGTCTTCATCAGCTTCAAATATCAATCAAGTTATTCCCTTCATATCAGCTATTCAAAACCTCATTAAAGTGTTCCATTCAACGTTGTCTTTCTTTATCTTCTGTTGTTAT
>NC_090736.1:70609920-70642420 GCF_036898095.1 Palaemon carinicauda
ATGAATTTTGCTGAAATATGTTGCATTCGAGTTTGCCGTCGTATAAAACAGTGCTGATATGTGAGCGCTTTATCTCTGGTGTACTTGTAGATACTAATCACTATTTCCTTTCTTAAATAATATAGCGCCGGTACTTCTTTATTATTATTATTATTATTATTATTATTATTATTATTATTATTATTATTATTATTAGTGCACCCGGGCCATCAAAAATGACATCTAAATATTCAGATAGATATGCACACACACATGTTCAACCCTTCCCACCCCTCCCCCTTATCTAACTATAGTCAATTTATTTTAGCGAGGTGCCCTTTTAGCTCGGAGAAGTTTCCTAATAGCTGATTGGTCGGAAGTATTTTTGTCCGAATATTTTCATTGTTTTCAAAGAATTACCAAGTAATGTGAATCGAAACTCATTTACTAACCTAAATTTCTCCCCAAGATATAGGTTCTGTCAATAAATAATGTTAACGAATAAGTATATTATAAAGTATCATGATGGTAAATCTAAATTTAATAACAACACCGCCGAAGTCAGCGACAGAAGCTTGTTTCGGATGCACGCTGCATAATTGTGTAACTTCACATATTTAACGCAAATTGGGATAAATTACACTAAGCATATGAAAATAGCGGATAGGTAAAAGCAGGATCTACTTAGAGTGGGTCCTGGGTAAAAGGAGCATTCTCCTGTCGTCAAACACCGAAGAGAGGGAATGGAAGGGAAAAGGAGGGGCACTGCGATTGTAACTCGGCGGTGAAATTGTGAATTCGTTTAATTGGATTTTTATGTAATTTATGCAATACTACATTATCGTCATATCGAAAATATCGCTATCATTAACATCTAAACCTTTACGAAAAAAAATAGCAAACTCTTTCTAAACGGACTTCCAACCCTAGCTGAAAAAGCAGGGGTCAAACATGAAAAAATAGCACAGTGAGGAACAAAAATAAGGAAATAAATAAACTATATAAGTAGTAGTAAACAATTAAAATAAACTATTTCAAAATCACCTACAATATTAAAACAGATCTTTCATATATAAACTATAAAAGGAGCTAATGTCAGCCTGTTCAACATAAAAAAATATCTGCAATTTGTATTTTGGAAGTTCTACCGATTCAGCTGCCCGATTACGAAGATCATTCCACAACTTGGTCAAAGCTGAAATGAAACTTCGAGAATACTGAGATTATTATTATTATTATTATTTTATTATTATTATTATTATTATTATTATTATTATTATTATTAGTTAAATTAATGTGTAGACTGTTATAGATTTCCGTTAACTTGAAAGCCTACCTGCTAAAACAACACTTATAAACCCAATTATTAAGAACATTTTAATCTTTTATGTTTCTTTTTCTGTAATAGGATCCGTTTAAAGTCTATTCCGTGCTTTTTGTTCTTTACTTCATAGAGCGACAAGAAATGCCCACAACGCCCATTGCAAACCCTATTTCTGAAAGTGATTAGCATCGCCAAATAATTCAATCAATCAGTTTATCCCCTGAAAATTGAATCCTTTTCATCCATTTTGTTTTTTCCAAACCTTGCTGTCCAACCTCTCATTTGAGATTAGGTAGTGGTATTACGAGGTTTCCCCCAGTTGCACTCTTAATAATTTGCATTAATAAAAACGGTAAATGCCTGGCAATATTCATTCCAGGATTTTTACCGTTTTAAAAACGGTTATATTAACGTAAAGGAGTGATATTAAGGTCACCAACCCGTAAAATATAAGAACAAAGTATGGTTAAATTGCGGGTCGCCTGTATTTTACTGAAATACAGCTGAGAACTGTATATTTTTACGGAGAATTTCTGAATAAATTAATTTTTTTTTTTTAACAATGTAGATTTTGGTGGCGAATGGTCTCCCCAACCCGAGTGTCCTAAACACAGTCCAAGCCAAGTCATCGAAGCAGACCAACTGGGGGGGGGGGGGGGGGGGGTTACTGTGGAGTTGTTGGAGGAGTAAGACCTCCTAACCTCACTCACGATTAATGCACAGTAGAACACTAATTTCTGTTAAAGCCTCATTTTGCTGTAATTAGATGAACACGTAGCAATTAGGATAAACCCACCGTCCTTTTATTCATAGTTAAGCCAATTAGAGTCATTAATTGCATTTTACAAACAATTTACCATTTGTATCACTCTCGAGGCATAGTTTTTCTCTATTTCTTTATAATTTTATATATATATATATATATATATATATATATATATATATATATATATATATATATATATATATATATATATATATATATATATATATATATAATAAATGGATTTACAGATGATCTATTTATACAGTATCCGTGGTTTACGAAGAAATGAAAGATGAAAATGGTTAGAGTTGCTTGAAAATGGTCCAAATCCAGCATAGATGAATTGATAAATGGTTTGATCTTGTGCAAATGAATGGGAATGAGAGGGTGGGGAAATGAAGACACTTTCTGGACATGTAAAGAAAAATTAAAAAAAGAAGACCATAAAAGAGTTATTGGAAAGGGAGGACTGTAACGTGCAGAGAGAGAGAGAGAGAGAGAGAGAGAGAGAGAGAGAGAGAGAGATAGGGAGAGAGAGAGAGAGAGAGAGAGAGAGAGAGAGAGATGAGAGAGAGAGGAGAGAGAGAGAGAGGAGAGAGAGAGAGAGAGAGGGGCCCAAGCTACATGATAATGATTCATTATATGCCGCCGGTAGCGGTGAATCTTATGTGTTGGTGTATTGAACTCAGAAAGTTTTGGAAGTTTACTGCACAGTGGTTCATCCACGTAGCAACGATTTATGTCTGATCTTGCCGTTGGAGCTACCCACTTTAGATAGAAACATCTTTGTTCGTGTGTGTGTGTATACACACACAAACACACACACACACACACACACATATATATATATATATATATATATATATATATATATATATATATATATATATATATATATATATATATATATTTATATATGTGTGTATATATATATATGTGTATATATATATAATGTATATATATATATATATATATATATATATATATATATATATATATATATATATATATAATACATATATAAATGTATATATATATATTATATATATATATATATATATATATATATATATATACATATATATATATATATATATATATATATATCATAAAATTTGTAATAAATTAGAATATATCAGACTAAGAACATTTTCAAGAGAAGTAGGAATTTACACTTTCGGGAACAAAATTAAAGTCCTGAAAATAGAGCTTGTTTTTACCAATTTTTTTTTTCTTTGCTAAAAGTTTTCCTTTGGCCGAGCAGAATGCCGTGATAAGTGCACAATTCGTCTCCAGTCTCTATAACGCCCCCCCATGGTCGTCAATGCCCCCCTACCTGTAACACTGAATTACTGGCTATCGGAAAATAAAGCGATTTTTTATGCTCAAAGGGTTGTTACTTCCTCATAATATCTCTTGGTAAACCATATAACATGGGAATTTCGTCTCGCGCCTATATGTCCCCCCCCCCCCCCCCCCCCCCCGCCGGTGCTCACAACCAACAACTCCTTCTATACGCAGTTACTAATTACTGGAGAATTATGCGATTGATTCTGCTCAAATGGTTATTCATTATGTTTAGGGAAGAATAGAAAAAAATTCATCTCATCTCAACCCCCCACACCCCCATACACTACTTTATTCCCCTCCCCACTTTTACATTACCACAGACGGTATATATATATATATATATATATATATATATATATATATATATATATATATATATATCATTAATCGAATGCCAAGTAACAAACTACCAATTAGCTACGATGGTGAAGATAGATTGATTTCAATTCTAAGTACAAAACACCTGAATTCGACAGGTATAAGTACAGAAGAATTGTCATTGACTACTATCTTTCTTCGTGGCCAAGTGGTTTAGTCACTGTCTATACAAGCTTGCCGACCAGGGTTCGATTTTCGGCTGGTCACAAGCTCTTGTCTTTGCGTGATTTCGCCTGGGGCTCTGATCCTGTGGTCGTTAAGAGAATCAAGACATTAATGTATCAAAAATTTATATGGCTTATTTGAATATGAAAAACACGTCTAAATGTGCAAAATTTATCATATATATATATATATATATATATATATATATATATATATATATATATATATATATATATATATATATATATGAGAGAGAGAGAGAGAGAGAGAGAGAGAGAGAGA
This sequence comes from Palaemon carinicauda, assembly GCF_036898095.1. Taxonomy (NCBI): domain Eukaryota; kingdom Metazoa; phylum Arthropoda; class Malacostraca; order Decapoda; family Palaemonidae; genus Palaemon; species Palaemon carinicauda. The sequence goes on from NC_090736.1 coordinate 70,614,165, forward strand.
GAGAGAGAGAGAGAGAGAGAGAGAAAATTCCATTACTTGCAAAAGGGGTCTGTAATAGTTTTCCATTCCTAATTGAAATTGTCCGAATGTCTCTGAAAATATTCACATCTTCGTATGGCAATACTTCAAGATCCATCACTCCCTAAAGCCCCTCAGATATCCCCCGTTACAAAACAATAAGACAGTCGTAGGTTTCAACTGATACGAATTGAAATCTATCGAAGGTCTGGAAACATGCACTCGCTTGTATGGCAACACTTCACATCGTCACTGATAGTAGTGATTTATAATAATAGATGTCTTTGTAACTTTAGTATTAATGATAATTATAGTAATATTTCTGTAAATAATAATTATAGTAGGAAAAATAATGTATTAAAAAAAAAATCAAATCCAAAATAACTTCGATGTAATTTTTATAGTCTACCTCTCAAAAATTGGTCGAAGCTGTTTGCTATGCCTAGTCTATTCAAAGAAAACAGCCTTAGGGGTGTCTATGAACTTATTTCCCATTTTCTTATGTCCTCAGAAAAAAAATCGCTTTTTCTCTTTTTTTTTCTTTTTTTCGGGAAAGGGGTGTATTTCTTTGATTGTACTGCTTACATGCCTTAAAAAATATAAGTTTCAAGTGTTTTAGGCTATCAAGTGACATAATAACTACATACTCTATGAGGGCTTTGTCCCTAAATCGAGGTTTGAATTTTTGCTGATTATTTGTTACTAACTATTCGCTTATTTATCGGCGAGGCTTTCGCTGAAGTTATTGCTCGTTTTTTTTTTAGAATATGTTCTTATTTACTGTTCTATTTTCATAAAACTTTATGTGCATGTTCCAGGTGGATACACTAACATGCTAGAGACCGAATTTCTATTCAAGACAGTAGTTTCTCACCGATCACCAAATAACCTTTGGTACAAGGGGCAATGAATTTCACATTTTTTTTTTTTTTCATAAAACCATTTATTTTCCCTGTAGGATGATAAAACTCACAGTGAATACGCGTTGTTATAGTGCTAATAATGTCTGATAATTTTATTAACCTTTCTTGATTAGTGTATTTTTGGCAAATATTTTTACGATCGGCACCCCTACAAACTAGAGCCTACCCTTAATAGAGTCAAAATTCCGTTAGTTTAAGCGTTAGTTTGTTAAATAGATAGTAGTCTAGAGAGGCCCTCTCTCTCTCTCTCTCTCTCTCTCTCTCTCTCTCTCTCTCTCTCTCTCTCTCTCTCTAAAATGTTCTCTGGGGTGAAATTAAGGTCATATCAATTCATGGTGTATGTAATACACTCATTCATATATATTCAGCGATTTTTATACGCAAATGCTTTCAATAAGTTTCTATAAATATGGAATTTTAATGAAGGTTCTTTGCAGTAAACACATAAATGCTGATCAGTTATTTAGCTATATTCTATTTAAAACATATTTTCGTTTATTCTAAACTTATGTATTTCATATGAGTTGGGTCTAATTTGAAATCATAAAATTATATTCAAATTAAAATAGAGCAGGAATATAACATGAACCTTTTGTAAAGTGGCGATCGTTAGATACTTAATTCAATAAACATTTGGCTAAATTGCCCACCAACTTTTTTTTTCTGAAACTGACAAAGAATTGAATATCCATTGCTTGTCGTAGTCTCAAAGTTGCCTATAATCAGCAGAATCAAGGGACAAACCATTGTTTTGTAGTTGAATATCCCAGAGACCGAACATGTAAACTCACAGAATCAGTAGCAAAGACCGAATCCTTCCTAGCCTACCTTACAGTAGATCAAGGAAGGTGGCAAACTACCCCTTTCCCCCACCCCTAGCCATAGCTAAGACAAGGTAGGTCTAACCTGATGTTTTATCTTTTTGAAAAGTGAAACTCCATTTGCATATTCTATAAACGGCATTCCTAATAGAGGTTTATTTGCTAATTGCGTTGATTTTCATACTGAGAAAATACCATTGAAAACACTTGCCAAATATATAAATATATAATTTTGTTTATTTTATTACATTATATATAAAAAAAAACATAATGAGTATGTACGAAAAATTTTTAAAAATACATTCATTAACAGAAATTGTCTTCGTGGGACACCCTCCATTATTCTCGGTCTTCATTCATTCATTGTCCAATTTTCTATGCTTTTTTCAGACGCTGCATAAAATTTTGGATTTTCTAACATTAAGAGTACTAAGCGTTGTCAATAATTGGAGTTTTAATTTTTGAAGTAGTAAATTTATAATTATTTTGAAGGTTTTGGGTAAACGACTCATAGAACCAATGAAAGAGAAAATGTGTACCAGCTTCAATGGCAGATGAAATGAATAGAGCTTAGTTTGTGTATTGTTTGTCAAACACTGCTTATATCATGAAAACCTTTAATCAATGAAAGGTTGTAAACATTACTTTTTTTGGCTTCAAAAGCATTTGGCTTATCACAGACAGCTAATTGCCTGAGAACTAATTAGTATTTTCAATTAGGTTGTACGGTAAATATATATATATATATATATATATATATATATATATATATATATATATATATATATATATATATATATATATATATTGGTCACGCTGGCCGCACTTGCGCGCGTGATGAATGCTGATGGTGGGAGGTTTTCGTCTGGTCCCTCAGAGCAAACCAACCTAGTATGGGTGGCCGAGAATAGTACAGCTTTGCTGATCATGACGATACGCGAACTCATTAAGCCCATTAAGGTATCCCCCTCCAGAGAGGGATATATATATATATATATATATATATATATATATATATATATATATATATATATATATATATATATATATATATATATATATATATATGTATATATGTATATATATATATATATATATATATATATATATATATATTTATATATAAAGGTATTTATACACACACACACACACACACACACACACACACACACATATATATATATATATATATATATATATATATATATATATACCTTTATATATGTTTCCTGTTATGCTGAGCGGCATTACCAAACATATTATTTGGTCTCTGTCCCTCTGTGGGTTGGGGGAGAGGGGGGGAGTAGCAGTACTGTAATTGGGAAAGTCGGAATGGTTGAATTTGTGTGTGCATGAATATGTACATATCTTTCTAAATATTTAGCTGTCATTGATGACAGGTCGCGTACACTAGTATCTAATGTTAGAAAAATTAACAAGTGCAAAATATACGCACTAATTTAATATTCGGTAATCATACTTCCACAGTCATTTATTTCAGGAGATTTTATTTTCATGTTTAGGAAAATTTAATCAACTCTTCTATTTGTGCATCTTTTCAGTATTTATATTCTCAAAACCTTATAGAAATCCATCGGTGTCTTTGCGAGATTCCTTTTGGAAAAACAAGCAAAGAAAAAGACAAGCGTTGTCGGCCTGGGTAGCAAGCAAACCTGCACAGTTGAGTTCATAATCACACACCGGCCTCGTTTCCGAGTTAATTCTCGTCTAATATGCTTTACCTGCTAATAAAAGGGGACTTTGTGGGTGGGGGGGAGGGGGAAGGCACAGGCTTAATGAACACTTTTACTATGCAAATGCATGAGTATACAGCGGGTGTTCGACTGCATGTAAACAATCATTGTACTGAACCTCATCCATGAGGATATTTTTTTGGATAAATGCCATAGCAAATATATTTCCAGCTTCATAAAATTGCTTAAATTATCCCCTTCAGATTTTTTTTTCTTTTATAAGTCTTATGCATTTTGTTTGGAATTCATTTCATTTTATTATTATTATTATTATTAAATGCTAAGCTACAACCCTAGTTGGAAAAGCAGGATGCTATAAGCCCAGGGGCCCCAACAGGGAAAATAGCTCAGTGAGGAAAGGAAACAAGGAAAAATAAAATATTTTAAGAATAGTAACAACATTTAAATAAATATTTCCTATATAAACAATAACAACTTCAACAAAACAAGAGAAAGAGAAACTAGATACAACAGTGTGCCTGAGTGTACCCTCAAGCAAGAGAACTCTAACCCAAGACAGTGGAAGGCCATGGTACAGAGGCTATAGCACTACCCAAGACTAGAGAACAATGGATTGATTTTGGAGTGTCCTTCTCCTAGAAGAGCTGCTTACCATAGCTAAAGAGTCTCTTCTACCCTTACCAAGAGGAAAGTAGCCACTGAACAATTACATTGCCGTAGTTAACCCCTAGGGTGAAGAAGAATTGTTTAGTAATCTCAGTGTTGTCAGGTGTATGAGGACAGAGGAGAATCTGTAAAGAATAGGCCAGACTATTCGGTGTCTGTGTAGGCAAAGGGAAAGAACCGTAACCAGAGAGAAGGATCCAATATGGTACTGTCTGGCCAGTCAAAGGACCCCCTCTCTCTAGCGGTAGTATCTCAACGGGCGGCTGGTGCCCTGGCCAACCTACTACCTATGATAATTTCTGGATCATGATTTGATCAACCCGCCTGTTATGGGTTCTGATTGATAAGCTGAGGGTAATTAACGTTAGTTTATTATACCAGTTATACAGCAAGTTATACAGCATTGCCGAGCCAACATGTGGAGAGCGGGGGAGAATGCGGAAGACTCTTTGGTCACGTGACATACCCAAACATAAACAACAGATATCATTTACAAACTTAGACAGCGTACCAAACAATATTCATACACTGATTACATACGAAATCCTGACCACAACATTCACATATTGTTACATCTCCCTTCTTTTACATTTTCTCAATAAAATCATGGAAGAACTTTTCTTCTTCATAAATGGTCCCTGCAACATACATTTAATCCTACATACCTAGTTGGCTCTTTAAATTTATCATAAATATTCCTCAAGATATTTAGGTTTCCTTAAAACACGACCACTTCTGGTTCTTTGTGATTCTAAGTTATGAGCTTCAGGAAGAATAAAAGATTTATTTGCAACATCATTCGTATTTACATCAGTTTCAATTTCAATATCACAATCTATATAATTATCAGTTACTGTCTCTGATGTCTTTCTCAAAAATTTACGATTCCTAAAATATACTTTGCCTTCTACTTCTATTTTGTATTTCCTTTTTGCAACCTCCTTTATTACCTTACCTTTCTTCCATTCCTTTTTTCCTGGAACTGGTTGTACACGGATGACATCACCTGGTTTTAATGAGACTAAATTATTACATGATCCGTTATAATATCTAGCTTGACTAATCAATTTCTTAGTTTGAACTTCTGATACCCCATCAACAATCTTGGGTTTAAGTAAATTTTCTGTTATAGGTAATTGACTTTTAGTTCTTCTACCAAAAAATCTTTGAGCAGGTGAAGAGTTAAATCCCTCAGTTGGAGTGTTTCTCCATTCAAGAAGTGCTAATAAAGGATCATGGCCATCCTCCTTTGATTTTGTGAACAACTGTTTAATTATTTTTACTGAATTTTCAGCTTTGCCATTTGACTGGTGGTGGTAAGGGGATGATTTTACATGTTTAAATGACCATTTCTTTGCAAAAGTTTGAAATTCACTTGATGTAAATTGTGAGCCACAGTCACTTACTACAATGTCTGGTATACCATAGCGTGAAAAATTACTCCTTAACTTGCTTACAACATTTGACGCTAACATATTTTCCAATGAAATTATCTCAAAAGATGATGAATAATAATCTACCAAAATCAAATAGTTACAATTGCCAGCACTAAAAATATCCATTTCAATTTTAGACCAAGGCCTAGAAGGAAAATCATGTGAATTTAAGGATTCCTTGGTTTGTTTACTACCATACTTATTACACACCACACAAGAAGAAACATAATTCTTTATATCTGCACTCATGCCAGGCCAGAATAATATATCTCTACCATATCTAACAGTAGCTTCAATCCCATTGTGAGCATAATGAATTTGTTTCATCATGTAAGACCTTAAACATGATGGGACTACAATGCAATTACCTCTAAATATTATATCATTATCAATAGTAAGTTCATCCCTAAATTTAAAAAAAGATCTTATGATTTCAGGAACCTCTATACAATGAGTGGGCCAACCTTTTAGAATTGTTTCTTTTAATGTTTGCAATGCAATATCACTTATGGTCTTTTGTCTAATATCCTCAAGTCTTTCATTTGTCACAGCAACATGTTCTGTCATATTTACATTACCAACCTCTTCAAATAATGCAATTACATCAAATTTATCAGCACCTGAAAATGTATTCGACAAGAAATCTCTACTCAATGTATCTGCTATATACATTTTGCTACCTGGTTTATACTTAACACTCAAATTAAACTTCTGCAATTGCAATAACATACTTTGTAACCTCTTGGGACATTTCATTAATGGTTTCTTAAAAATACTTTCCAAAGGTTTGTGATCAGTTTCTACAATAACATCTTTGCCATAAAGATATTGATTATAACGTAACGCTGCAAAAACAATGGCTAACATCTCTTTTTCTATTTGAGCATATCGCTGTTCTGTTTCAGTTAACGATTTAGAAGCATAAGCCACTGGGTGACCGTTTTGCATTAGAACAGCACCTAATCCTGACATTGAAGCATCACACTGTAAAGACACATTACAATTACTGTCAAAATATTTCAAGCAAGGAGCTTCAACAATTAGTTTCTTAATCTTAGAGAATGCTTCATCATGAGAAGAGTTCCAGTGCCATTCAACATTTTTCTTTTCCAGATTTCTTAATGGTTGAGTTACTTCTGACAACCTTGGTAAAAACTTTGAAAGATAATTAACCATCCCAAGAAATCTTTTCAATGATTTAACATCACTTGGCACTTTTAGACAATTAATAGTTTCAATTTTCTTTGGATCTGGACAAACACCATCCTTTGTTAGCAAATGTCCAATGTACTTAGCTTCAGTCACATGTAATTTCATATTCTCTTGATTTAACTTGATGTTTTCTTTTCGGCATCTTTGTAGTTACGCTAATAGGTTATTATCATGGTTTTCCAAAGCTTCCTGATCAGTATTTCCTTTGCCATAAACTAGGATATCGTCTGCTATTACTTTTATGCCATCTAAATTATGTAAGGCATCATGCATTCGTCTCTGGTACTCTTCTGGTACCGATGATATACCAAAAGGCATTCTCTTCCATCTATACCTACCAAAAGGCGTATTAAATGTAGTCAAATAACTTGACTCTTTGTCAAGTTGCACTTGCCAGAATCCATTCTTTGCATCAAGTACTAAAAATATTTTAGCTTTACCCAATCTTGGAAAAATTTCCTCAATTGTTGGAAGTGGATAATGGGGTCTCCTGATAGCTTTGTTCAGATCTGTAGGATCTAAACAAATCCTTAAATCTGAATTAGGCTTTATTACTAAAACCATGCTAGAAACCCAATTTGTAGGTTCCGAGACCTTTTCAATAATGGTACCTTCCATACTACTTAACTGCTGCTTCAATTTTCTCTTAAGGGCAAAAGGAACTTTTCTTGGAGCATGGATCACTGGTGACACTGTATCATCAATATTTATCTTACATGGAGGTCCTAATTCCCCCAATCCTTCGAATAAATCAGGAAAATCAGAAATAATCTTGTTTTTATCTAACACTTTCGGAGAAACCTCATTTATTTCTTGCTTAGCACTTGGGTTATCATTCACAAGAATTTTGATCAATTTCAGTCTCTGTCCATCCTCATAACCTATTACAGAAGAAACATTTTCTTTCACTACATAGAAATTAAGTTTATATTGCTCTCCTTTCCTTTCATACATTAGAGTTATAATTCCAATAGTCTTGATTGTTTTATTATTAAACACTCAGTTTGATGCTATCACCATATCTAACTTATCATTGCCAATCAAACGCTTCAATTCTCTAACACTCAAAACATTGCACATAGCACCGGAATCAATCCGAAAAATTTATTTCTTGCTGATTTACAGTCATGGTTACATACTGCTTTCTCTCATGAGACATAGAAATGTTTCCTATCGATTCATTTATTGTGCTAATTTGCTGAAGGTCACTATCACTGTCCTCATTCTCTTCACAAGTTTTCACTTTTTCAGAGTTCCAATTAGTATTACACTGTTTAGCATAATGATTCTTTTTCTTACCTTTGGCACACACTTGACCATATGCTGGGCACATCCTAATTTTATGAGTCCTGCCACAATACCTCCAATCTTTTATTTCCTTGGAACAATTGTACTTAGGCTTAATTTGAGGATTTGTGTACTTATTTTTCTTCTTCCACACGACATTAACTTCCTCTTCTTCAGTATTGCTACTAGTCATCTGCTGCTTTTGCTGAATTCGCATTTCATAATTTTTTACAAAATTCACAGCCCTTTCCAAGGTCATTGGCTTCGTATCCATCTGCACATGATCCAGTAATTTCTCCCTAGCCTTATCATCATGTAAATTGAGAATGAATTGATCCCTGATCATTTCTTCGTCATTATCATAATTGCAAGTTTTGCATAGAATTCTTAACTGAGTTATGAATTGATCACAACTTTCATTAGATTCTTGTTTCCGCTTGAGAAATTTGTATCTTTCCATGATTATATTTGATCTGGGACTGCATTCTGCATCAAATTTCCCTAATACTTTATCTTACATTTATCTCCATCTGCATCACAAGAGAGTGTATTATATTTCTCAACCCCTAATTCTCCTATAACATGCAAGAATGTTGCTACCCTTCGTCTGTCAGCTTCATTGTCTAAGCCTATGGCAATTTCATAGTTAAGAAAAGCTTCTTTAAATTTCTTCCATTTGAGGGCTACATTAGTACTTGCACTAAAGTCCATAGGACTCGGTGGAGTTAGCTGTACATTCATCTTTATGGTACAAAACTACCTTAATTATGATGAGAAAAGAAAAAAAAACTTATCTCACTGTGAAAAATTATGCACGTCGGCAAAAGGCTAGGACATCAACAAACTGGTCCGTAACTTGTAAGTTATCACTTACCCTCATTTTTTCTTTAATCCAGCTTATATGTAGATAAGAACCACTCCTGACACCATGTTATGGGTTCTGATTGATAAGCTGAGGGTAATTAACCTTAGTTTATTATACCAGTTATACAGCAAGTTATACAGCATTGCCGAGCCAACATGTGGATAGCGGGGGAGAGTGCGGGAGACTCTGTGGTCACGTGACTTACCCAAACATAAACAACAGATATCATTTACAAACTTAGACAGCGTACCAAACAATATTCATACACTGATTACATACGAAATCCTGACCACAACATTCACATAGTGTTACACCGCCAATATGAAAGATGAACGCAAACGTATAATATTCATTTTATTTGTTTTGATTCTTCATTTCTTTATATATCGCCTGAAGACTTACAAGATTTAGAGAAAGGCATTATCTAATAGAACACAAACCGAATTGAGTAACTTCTACTGTAGCTTTTACCGAGTGCACCTCACGGAATCCATTGTAGCCATTACTTGAGTTTTTTAGCTTTCTATTATTATTCCGTTCCCGCTGTCTGCCTTCTAATCTGCTACACAACCTCTTTCGAGTTTAGGGTTATGGTAGCCTATTGGAAACGTTCCTGCCTCGTGATCAGCTGGACGGGAGATCGAGTCCCGCTCAAGGTCGATAATTTATTGTAGTGTCTGCAACCTCACCATCCTTGTGAGCTGGGGATGAGGGGGTTTTGGGGAGCACATAGGTCTACCTGTTTAATTTTCAGCATCCACTGCCTGGTCATAGCTTGGGGGGAGAGAGGGCCTTGGCTCTGATCATATGTAGATATGCTGTCGCTAGGCCCTTGCCTCTGCCATTCATAAGCAACCTTCAAACTTCAAAGTTGCACCTGCGCACCGAACGTTATCCTAGGTCCCATCGGCCGTATTCATAAATCCAATCCAATGTAGCTTTTGCCATAATTTGATATCAATTCCCGAGTCACGAATCTCTCTTCTAATTCTTCTTTCCATCTTCAGTCTTTGTCTCGTCCTCACTTCCCGCAGTATTTATAGACCTTGAATCCGCTTGATGGACACTAATTGGTGTTTACGACAAGGAGCGCCTTCGCAGACCACAGAGAGATATCATCCTCTGTGGAGCATGGCAAAATATATCATTTCATTCCTTCTCGGCCAAGTATCAGGGGAGAATACTGATTTGGGGAGCTTCTGAACAAGGCACAGGCGAGGGAGAGCAGAAATGGCCTTCTTTTCACCTCTTCTATCAAATTTGGAAGGCTATGCTTTCACCCTGCGTCCTTGAATGTGTTCGTGTGGGTGTGTTTGTGTGTGTGTGTGTGTGTGTGTGTGTGTGTTATGAGAGGCTATCTGTGATTCAAGTGTTGTACCAACTGAAAGGTAATGAAGCGGGATTTTATAGCCGTAGCAAAGATATCCAAACGTTTTGCAATATTTCATCCCATGAAGAAATTGAAGGAAGTGGATATTAAATCTCGACCCGAAAATATTGAAATCTGGATCAGATTATGTAATGATCTTCCTAATCTGGTAGTTGAATTGGTGGAATTTCAGAAGTTCAAAGTTGCTGTGAATATATTTATGTTGAACAGGCTGACATATGTCTCTCTTTATAGTTTATATATGAAAGGACTATTTTAATGTTACTGTTTATAAGAAGATTCATATTAATCGTTCATTACTTTTCTTGTTGTTTATTTATTTATTTCCTTTCCTAACAAGGCAATTTCTTCCTGTTGGAGGTCTTGGGCTTATAGCATCCTGCTTTTCCAAGTAGGTTTGTTGCTTAGCTTGTAATAATAATAAAAAACAATAATAATAATAATAATAATAATAATAATAATAATAATAATAATAATAATAATAATAATAATATTCGGGATTTATACTCAATGTGGTCAGTCATTCTAATTAATTATAGTGATACCGTTTATACTTAAACGTCATAATTTAGGTGTTGGAATCTGCATGTTCAGTCGTACTGTGTTTTCTTTTATTCGACAGGCAACAGACTTCTTCCTAGTTGATTTTGTTAATAAGTCGTGCTTGTTATTCCTCTAAGTGATGTTCCTGGTAATGTTATATCTTCAATCTTTACGCTTTTAGGACTGGAGATTATGGAAATGCACTATTTGCATAATACAACTCGTACAGTTATTCAAACACAACAATGAAATGCCCCCGACCCTTTACTGAGATTTCAAACGAGATCAGTATAGGATTTGCTAAGAGTATCTTTAGCTTACGATGAGAATCAAAATTCATGAAGCCAACTGTACTTATACTTCTACGGCTATGGTGGCTTTATCGAGATTAACATGCGCTTAACAACACAGGACTGCACTTCTCTTCAGATTGCATATCTTCATTTGCAGTGTTTATACTCGAACTCGTTTGTTAACTAACACCCTCTCTCTCTCTCTCTCTCTCTCTCTCTCTCTCTCTCTCTCTCTCTCTCTCTCTCTCTCTCTCTCTCTCTACGAAGGTTTTTCTTTACTTTACTAGTGCTCTTGTTTCTATTTTTATTATTATTATTATTATTATTATTATTATTATTATTATTATTATTATTATTATTATTGTTGTTGTTGTTATTTGTTCAAGAACAGCATCCTTCCGATATTGAACTCCACGGTTAGATTAGCTGTCGTCTATCCGAAGTACTTGAGGGAGAGTGATGTCCTTTAGGTCATGACTTCTTGTTTCGACTATCACTTATATTACGGTATATTTTTTTTTTCTTATGAAATGGATATACTACTTAGATATAGTATGTGTAATCAAATATGACATTTACTCCGGAAGAACTAGACTTTTTTATTAAGAAGCAAAGTATGGATACATGATTCTCTAAGATATAAACACTGTATATATATATATATATATATATATATATATATATATATATATATATATATATATATATATATATATATATATATATATATACATATATATATATATATATATATATACATAAACATTTATATGTATGTCTATAAAATATATACTTAGATATATATACGCACACATACCTATATATACAATATATACTTGTGTATATATATATATATATATATATATATATATATATATATATATATATATATATATATATATATATATATATATATATATATATATGTATATATATATATATATATATAAATTTATATATACCAAGGCACTTCCCCCAATTTTGGGGGGTAGCCAACATCAACAAAAGAAACAAAACAAAAAAGGGGACCTCTACTCTCTACGTTCCTCCAGCCTAACAAGGGACTCAACCGAGTTCAGCTGGTACTGCTAGGGTGCCACAGCCCACCCTCCCACACTATACACCACAGATGAAGCTTCATAATGCTGAATCTCCCACTGCTGCTACCTCCGCGTTCATCTAAGGCATCGGAGGCAGCAGCAGGGCCTACCGGAACTGCGTCACAATCGCTCGCCATTCATTCCTGTTTCTAGCACGCTCTCTTGCCTCTCTCACATCTATCCTCCTATCACCCAGAGCTTTCTTCACTCCATCCATCCACCCAAACCTTGGCCTTCCTCTTGTACTTCTCCCATCAACTCTTGCATCCATCACCTTCTTTAGCAGACAGCCATTTTCCATTCTCTCAACATGGCCAAACCACCTCAACAAATTCATATCCACTCTAGCTTCTAACTCATTTCTTACACCCGTTCTCACTCTCACCACTTCGTTCCTAACCCTATCTACTCGAGATACACTAGCCATACTCCTTAGACCCTTCATCTCAAACACATTCAATTTCGGTCTCTCCGTCACTTTCATTCCCCACAACTCCGATCCATACATCACAGTTGGTACAATCACTTTCTCATATAGAACTCTTTTCACATTCATGCCCAACCCTCTATTTTTTACTACTCCCTTAACTGCCCCAAAAACTTTGCAACCTTCATTCACTCTCTAACGTACATCTGCTTCCACTCCACCATTTTCTGCAACAACAGACCCCAAGTACTTAAACTGATCCACTTCCTCAAGTAACTCTCAATTCAACATGACATTCAACCTTGCACCACCTTCCCTTCTCGTACATCTCATAACGTTACTCTTACCCACTAATCGGCCAAGCTTCTCTTCTGTGTCTGCAACCAGTACAGTATCATCTGCAAACAACAACTGATTTAGCTCCCATTCATGGTCATTCTCGTCTACCAGTTTTAATCCTCGTCCAAGCACTCGAGCATTCACCTCTCTCACCACTCCATCAACATACAAGTTAAACAACCACGGCGACATCACACATCCCTGTCTCAGCCCCACTCTCACCGGAAACCAATCACTCACTTCATTTCCTATCCTAACACACGCTGTACTACCTTTGTAGAAAGTTTTTACTGCTTGCAACAACTTTCCACCAACTCCATACAACCTCATCACATTCCACATTGCTTCCCTATCAACTCTATCATACGCTTTCTCCAGATCCATAAACGCAACATACACCTCCTTACCTTTTGCTAAATATTTCTCGCATATCTGCCTTACTGTAAAAATCTGATTCATACAACCCCTACCTCTTCTAAAACCACCCTGTATTTCTAAGATTGCATTCTCTGTTTTATCCTTGATCCTATTAATCATTACTCTACCATACACTTTTCCAACTACGCTTAACAAACTAATACCTCTTGAATAACAACACTCATGCACATCTCCCTTACCCTTATATAGTGGTACAATACATGCACAAACCCAATCTACTGGTACCATTGACAACACAAAACACATATTAAACAATCTCACCAACCATTCAAGTACAGTCACCCCCCCTTCCTTCAACATCTCAGCTCTCACACCATCCATACCAGACGCCTTTCCTACTCTCGTTTCATCTAGTGCTCTCCTCACTTCATCTATTGTAATCTCTCTCTCATTCTCATCTCCCATCACTGGCACCTCAACACCTGCAACAGCAATTATATCTGCCTCCCTATTATCCTCAACATTCAGTAAACATTCAAAATATTCCGCCTACCTTTTCCTTGCCTCCTCTCCTTTTAACAACCTCCCATTTCCATCTTTCACTGTCTCTTCAATTCTTGAGCCAGCCTTCCTTACTCTCTTCACTTCTTTCCAAAACTTCTTCTTATTCTCTTCATATGAATGACCCAATCCCTGACCCCACCCCACATAAACATTTATATGTATATATATAAAGTATATACTTACATATATATATACACACATATACTTATATATACTGTATATATATAATGTGTGTATATATATATATATATATATATATATATATATATATATATATATATATATACACATATATATATATATATATATATATATATATATATATATATATATATATATATATATATATACACACACACATATATATATATATATATATATATATATATATATATATATATATATATATATATATATATATACACACACACACATATATATATATATATATATATATATATATATATATATATATATATATATATATATATATATATTCCAAATATTATTAACACTCCCATAAAAAAATATCCTTTAAAGGAATAAATTCGAGTATAAGGTCCCATATTTATTAAAGGTGATCGTTACAAATTGGTCTTATTACTAAGAACTTCGGAAGAATGTAATTCCTGCTTAATCGCTCCCTGCCATCTCCACAATTAAAAACTTCTTCCCATAAAGACTAACGGTTGAAACGTGTGTGACAGAATTTCACCCTTAGCATTCTCAAGGATGTCTTCCTCTCCATTTCCTTGAGTGTATATCACTATATTTACTAAGAATAGAAATTACACTTTGAGACGTAAATTTTAATTAACAGTTGCTGTTGAATAAACCAAATGACATTTTTCGGTTTTGTAAGGTTAAAATGACAAATTTTTTGTCAGAGAGGGAGATGTCTTCGAGAATGAGTTGGAATGGAAGAAAGAAGGAGGTTTTTCAGATTTTTATTTTATCATATTAATATCTATAATAAATACTCGGATTTCATTGGTATGAAATATTTATCTTTATTATAAACCAAGAAATTTCTACGAACTTAAGTTACAACTGGAGTAGATAGGAGGTAATCCACAGCCAGTTATTACTTCAACTCAATTAGCAGTTGAAATTGATTTACAAAAACCTCATATACGAAAGCTAAATTCAATGTCAGAACAATGATATCCCAAAGTATTATTTGCTTTGAACATTGGATAAATTGCTCGGAAATCAAAAAACATTAAATTTTATTCATTTGTCTATTACAAATGATATTGAAATATCACTTACATATTAGAATATTTTCAATATAAACCAGATCGTTATGCAGCAATGAAAAAAGACGCACATTTATTATGCATGTTTCTATATCTATCTATCTACCTATCTATCTAGCTATGTATATATATATATATATATATATATATATATATATATATATATATATATATATATATATATATATATATATATATATATATATATATGTATATATATAAGTGTGTGTGTGTTTGTGTGTATGTGTGAGTGTGTGTGTGTAGTTTTATTCAACGAAATAACAAAACAAAACATTCATCATTAATTTGCCGAATGGAGCTTAAAGCACCTTGGGAAAAACTTCCAGGGTTTTGACTTGTCAGAAAAGTACACCGGAGTTATATCAAGAGTGTGTCGAGACCCATACGATTTTTTCACCACTCGTCCTCTTTTATAACGAATTATCTTTTATTTATAATGTAATTAGTATTGCCGTTTTTCCACGGTCCAAACCTCTTCAAAACCTTGCAAAACCCTTTATTTTTGTTTATCAGGTGGCATACTGTTTGCAACGGTAAATTCTTTCCATCCATCGCATTGTTATCAATCTTTGCTTTCACACTGAAAAACAGCGAACTTTGCCTTATATACAAACTCAAGTGAACATATATAAAAACTCAACGAAAACTGTTTTCGTCCTAAGTATTATATTAGTTTTTCATTAATTTCTTTCTTTCGTATTCTGGGCGTGTGTGTGTGTGTGTGTGTTTCACATTCCCTGACACAAAACAACAAACTTCTCACAACATGCTAATATCGAAGATACTCTCCCTCTCCTTAAACAAACATTGGTAGCATTCATGCACACAACAGTTACTAGTATGTGTTCCTACTATATATATATATATATATATATATATATATATATATATATATATATATATATATATATATATATATATATATTAAAAAAAAAAACAACGACAAGTGCAGCCCTTTCTAGTCCACTGCAGGACAAAGGCCTCAAATATGTCAATCCAGGTCTGGGGTTTGGCCAGTATTAAGCATAGTGCGTCTTGGTGACGGTGGGAGGTTTTTGTCTGATTACTCCCAGCAAATCAACTTAGTATGGGTGCCCTGACAAGTCTTCCAAACCCTTTCATCATGTTAAGGTATTCCCAATCAGAAAGGGATATATATATATATATATATATATATATATATATATATATATATGTGTGTGTATATATATATATATATATATGTAAATACAGTATATATATATATATATATATATATATATATATATATATATATATATATTTATATATATGTATATGTATATATATATATATATATATATATATATATACATATATATATATATATATATATATATCTATATGTATATATATATATATATATATATATATATATATATATATATATATATATGTAAATACAGTGCATATATTTATATATATATATATATATGTAAATACAGTGCATATATATATATATATATATATATATATATATATATATATATATATATATATATATATATATATATATATATATGGAGGTATTTCCTTAATAGAATAAACAATAAACCCGCTTTTGTAAGAAACATTTTTCTTTAATATTGAATAATCAATCGAATTATAGAAAAATGTTGGGTAACAAACCCAGTTTATGCGCATCTATCAATCTCCAATCAGTCTCCCGTAACATCACGTCTTGACCACCCTGAAGTTTAAAGCTTACAATTATGTCTATTAAGGACGCCATAGTTTACGCTCATTAACGCCTGGTGATTCAACGCTTGGTAATTCATGCAAAGAAACCCGTTTGGCCCTCGCTGAGATTGGGAATGGGTAGAGCTAAATCTCATAATTGACAATTAGCCTTTTTTTATGATCCCTCTCGCGGCAGAACCACTTACTACAAGAGCCAGTATTACTGCAGAGTGTTATTGCTCGCGGAGCAAGCTTCTTTCCAAAACTTCTTCTTATTCTCTTCATATGAATGACCCAATCCCTGACCCCACCCCACATAAACATTTATATGTAAATATATAAAGTATATACTTACATAAATATATACACACATATACTTATATATACTGTATATATATAATGTGTGTATATATATATATATATATATATATATATATATATATATATATATATATATATATATATATATATATATATATATATATATATATATATATATACATATATATATATGTATATATATATATACACATATATATATATATATATATATATATATATATATATATATATTCCAAATATTATTAACACTCCCATAAAAAAATATCCTTTAAAGGAATAAATTCGAGTATGAGGTCCCATATTTATTAAAGGTGATCGTTACAAATTGGTCTTATTACTAAGAACTTCGGAAGAATGTAATTCCTGCTTAATCGCTCCCTGCCATCTCCACAATTAAAAACTTCTTCCCATAAAGACTAACGGTTGAAACGTGTGTGACAGAATTTCACCCTTAGCATTCTCAAGGATGTCTTCCTCTCCATTTCCTTGAGTGTATATCACTATATTTACTAAGAATAGAAATTACACTTTGAGACGTAAATTTTAATTAACAGTTGCTGTTGAATAAACCAAATGACATTTTTCGGTTTTGTAAGGTTAAAATGACAAATTTTTTGTCAGAGAGGGAGATGTCTTCGAGAATGAGTTGGAATGGAAGAAAGAAGGAGGTTTTTCAGATTTTTATTTTATCATATTAATATCTATAATAAATACTCGGATTTCATTGGTATGAAATATTTATCTTTATTATAAACCAAGAAATTTCTACGAACTTAAGTTACAACTGGAGTAGATAGGAGGTAATCCACAGCCAGTTATTACTTCAACTCAATTAGCAGTTGAAATTGATTTACAAAAACCTCATATACGAAAGCTAAATTCAATGTCAGAACAATGATATCCCAAAGTATTATTTGCTTTGAACATTGGATAAATTGCTCGGAAATCAAAATACATTAAATTTTATTCATTTGTCTATTACAAATGATATTGAAATATCACTTACATATTAGAATATTTTCAATATAAACCAGATCGTTATGCAGCAATGAAAAAAGACTCACATTTATTATGCATGTATCTATATCTATCTATCTACCTATCTATCTAGCTATGTTTATATATATATATATATATATATATATATATATATATATATATATATATATATATATATATATATATATATATATAAGTATGTGTGTGTTTGTGTGTATGTGTGAGTGTGTGTGTGTAGTTTTATTCAACGAAATAACAAAACAAAACATTCATCATTAATTTGCCGAATGGAGCTTAAAGCACCTTGGGAAAAACTTCCAGGGTTTTGACTTGTCAGAAAAGTACACCGGAGTTATATCAAGAGTGTGTCGAGACCCATACGATTTTTTCACCACTCGTCCTCTTTTATAACGAATTATCTTTTATTTATAATGTAATTAGTATTGCCGTTTTTCCACGGTCCAAACCTCTTCAAAACCTTGCAAAACCCTTTATTTTTGTTTATCAGGTGGCATACTGTTTGCAACGGTAAATTCTTTCCATCCATCGCATTGTTATCAATCTTTGCTTTCACACTGAAAAACAGCGAACTTTGCCTTATATACAAACTCAAGTGAACATATATAAAAACTCAACGAAAACTGTTTTCGTCCTAAGTATTATATTAGTTTTTCATTAATTTCTTTCTTTCGTATTCTGGGCGTGTGTGTGTGTGTGTGTGTTTCACATTCCCTGACACAAAACAACAAACTCCTCACAACATGCTAATATCGAAGATACTCTCCCTCTCCTTAAACAAACATTGGTAGCATTCATGCACACAACAGTTACTAGTATGTGTTCCTACTATATATATATATATATATATATATATATATATATATATATATATATATATATATATATATATATATATATATGTATATATATATATATATATATATATATATATATATATATATATATATATATATATTAAAAAAAAAACAACGACAAGTGCAGCCCTTTCTAGTCCACTGCAGGACAAAGGCCTCAAATATGTCAATCCAGGTCTGGGGTTTGGCCAGTATTAAGCATAGTGCGTCTTGGTGACGGTGGGAGGTTTTTGTCTGATTACTCCCAGCAAATCAACTTAGTATGGGTGCCCTGACAAGTCTTCCTAACCCTTTCATCATGTTAAGGTATTCCCAATCAGAAAGGGATATATATATATATATATATATATATATATATATATATATATATATATATATATATATATATATATATATATATATGTGTGTGTATATATATATATATATATATATATATATATATATATATATATATATATATATATATATATATATGTAAATACAGTATATATATATATATATATATATATATATATATATATATATATATATATATATATGTATATATATATATATATATATATATATATATATATATACATATATATATATATATATATATCAATATGTATATATATATATATATATATATATATATATATATATATATGTAAATACAGTGCATATATTTATATATATATATATATATATATATATATATATATATATATATGTAAATACAGTATATATATATATATATATATATATATATATATATATATATATATATATATATACATATATATATATATATATATATATATATATATATATATATATATATATATATATATATATATATATATATATATGGAGGTATTTCCTTAATAGAATAAACAATAAACCCGCTTTTGTAAGAAACATTTTTCTTTAATATTGAATAATCAATCGAATTATAGAAAAATGTTGTGTAACAAACCCAGTTTATGCGCATCTATCAATCTCCAATCAGTCTCCCGTAACATCACGTCTTGACCACCCTGAAGTTTAAAGCTTACAATTATGTCTCTTAAGGACGCCATAGTTTACGCTCATTAACGCCTGGTGATTCAACGCTTGGTAATTCATGCAAAGAAACCCTTTTGGCCCTCGCTGAGATTGGGAATGGGTCGAGCTAAATCTCATAATTGACAATTAGCCTTTTTTTATGATCCCTCTCGCGGCAGAACCACTTACTACAAGAGCCAGTATTACTGCAGAGTGTTATTGCTCGCGGAGCAAGCACAGTCCAGGGGTCATTTATTCACCAGATGTTTCACAAACTAATTCGTGTGTTTGTTTCCCCGGTTTTTTTGGGGAATGATCAAAGGACTTTATTGACTTTCAGTATTGATCGGTTGTAATATCTATGATATTCGGATGATTATTTTCGAGAATTAGGTTTATTTCATCGATGGTGACATCAGATTTGAAGGGGTTTCACGATTGACGCTAATGCATCTGAATTAATTAAACCAAAATCTCTCTCTCTCTCTCTCTCTCTCTCTCTCTCTCTCTCTCTCTCTCTCTCTCTCTCTCTCCGTCTAATAGATAAGCCTTTTCAATCTTAAAAACCGGAAATTCGAATTTTCTTTGGATGAAAGCGCCTTTTGCAATTCATATCCAGTGACCAACATTTTCGTGAAGGTGAAACCGTGGAATTAATGGTGCATGTTTCTCAATCCACAAGGGTCATTATCCAAGTTCCGCCGAGGTGCCATATTGTCAATCTCCCCAGCGTCAGCGATCCCTCATCCCCTTTAGCGCTGAATTCACGAACAGAGCTCTGGATACGATTCAATTTCCTTTTAGTCTTCAATGCTTGTTTTCTTAGTTGATGTTGCTATAGCTGAAATCTATTTCCAGTTTAGTTTTTCTTCCAGCGAATGCAGTTATTTTACTATAACTAAGAATTTCTTGACGCATTCAAAACTGGACTGAAATTTCATAAGCACATGAGATTCCTTTCGGTCTAATAACCATTTTCGAGCCTGGATTCTGGGAATTATCTTCAGAATTATCATGATGTCTCTTAGGCGTTTTATAAGTATATATACGGTTCTGTACCCCATGGTAAAATAATCCTTTTATATTATTATTTTAAAGTTCTTTTTCTAACTTCATATTTGCTTTTGTCTATCCCACTACAGGTAGATATACTTTATCAAGAATTGCATCTTTTCTCTCCGTATCAATTCTCCCAATTCAAACACATTTATGCTTTGGCTGATATATCAGACATCCATCTTTCCTTTGTACTCACTTGCCAGCATGTATGATTTTTTTTTTTTTTTTTACTCAATCTTCTATAATATACTTGAAACTGATCTTATAGACACTGCATAGTTCAAGCGTGTATAGCTGCCCCTAATATTTTGGTGTGCTGTTTATCGTATCTGCATTTTTTCAATTCAGTTTATTATTCTGGGCGATTGATCTTCCATTTTCCTCCTAAAATGGACTAAATTTAAAGTGATCTATTTAGTCAGGAATCCCACTCTTCTCCATTATCGCGAAAAAAATATCATGTAGTTGTGTGTGATACTGCCACATACATCCATGTAATAAATGGAATGGAGGGTGACAATTTAAACCAGTAGGTTCTTTAAAATCCCGTATAATAGAGACAAACGGACATAAATGTGACAAGCAGCGGGGAACAGGCCCATGCTTGTCGATACAGTGACCACTGAACAATGACTGACTTTTGTATGCACATGGCGGAAAGAAAAGCAGTGTTGACACATCTAATTACATTGTTGCCACGATGCATAATGAAAAAGTGGTCGTACATTATATGTAATGGGCAAAGATAAATGGAAATAAATATCATTCTTCTACGAAATAATAATAAAGCAAATGTAATGTTCATAACTGTACGTAATGTAAATAATATATGGCATAATATTAGATATCTATACACCTCCCTCCCCCTTTACGCTCGTAGCAGTGTCTCGAGCGGAACAGTAATTTCTCTGAGCTAGTCGAGGTGAATGACGAGGGATATTGGAGGGTTCGGATGATGGCTCTCTTTCCTGGCCAGAACAAGGGGACACAGGGTCTTGGGGAGAGGTGTCATCACTTATATTAGCGACTGGGCGTAAATGTCGTCGGTTTCGAAACCATACACGACCACTTGGAAGGCGTACTTCATACCTTCTGGCCATTCCTCGGCCCATCACGGTACCAATCTTGTCCCATCGAAGCGTCGTTGCATCCTGTATCCTCACTCGTTGGCCGATGGTGAGCTTGGGTAGATGGCGGGCATGAGAGTTGTAAAGGCTCACAGCCTGGTCGGTTTGGGCAGCAGTGCGGCGGTCGTAATCTTCGGTCTTGGTTTGCCACTCCTCTTTGAATGATCTGGGGTGGGCTGGAACACAAGTGCGGAGAGGATGGCCATAGAGAATCTGCGCAGGGGAGCGTCCAGCAGGGTTCGGTGTATTCCGAAGCTCCATCAGTCCTCTATCAAAGGCTTCACAATCTATGTTCCCGGATGGGGCGGTCTTGAGGATAAGGTGTTTCACAGCTTTCACGGCAGCTTCTGCGTGTCCATTAGACTGAGGGTAATGTGGAGATGTGATGATGTGATGAACTCCCCAGCGGTCAGCAAATTGCTTGAAGTCGTGGCTGGAAAATGGGGGTCCTCCATCAGTTCGTAAGCGGAGTGGAACACCAACCTCGCGGAAGAAAACACAGAACATTCTTGTAACTCTGGCTGTAGTTGTGTCACGTCCACAGGGAACAACCACAGGCCAGCCTGAAAGTCTATCTGCAATAACAAGGAAGGATTTCCCTGCTACGTGGAAGAAGTCAGCCGACACGCTTTCAAAGGGCCGGCATGGGTGGTCGTCACACATGTAAGGTTCCTGTTGCTGACTAGGGAGAAGCTGTTGGCAGGCCTCACAGCTTTCTACTTTACTCTTAATATCTGCATTGATGCCTGGCCAGAATACTGTCTGCATTGCACGACGTCGAGTAGCTTCAATCCCTCGGTGGCTGTCGTGGAGTCGATCCAAGGTGCGTCGACGGAGGGCTGCAGGGATGACGATCCGGGGTCCGTACAATACCAACTCCCCATCCGCGTAAAGGTTGTCCCGCAACTTCCAATACGGGAGGGCGGAAGCGTGGAGATCATAGCGGTTGGTGGGAAAGCCATTGGATACGTAGTGAACGAGACGACTGTAATCTTGATCCTGAGATGCGGCCATGCGGATTTCTTGTAGAGACTTATCCTCTTCGATTATTGGTCCTGTTGCCTGGTCGTCAGTAGAAGCGGCAGTGCTGGCAACGATACGCCTGACATGTGCAGTCGAAGTAGTGCATTCTTCTTCATCTTCAGGTGTGGGGCGACTGGTTGGGGAGCGAGACAGGGCGTCTGGTATGCAAAGTTGTTTCCCTGCGCGCCACACTGTAGTGAAGATGTAGGGGGCCACTTTCATCTTGAGACGTTGAAGGCGTGGATTCTCAATAGCATCCAGAGTGTAGTGATTGAGAATTGGTATCAAGGGACGATGATCAGTCATTAAGGTGAAATGCTGAAGTCCGGACAAGTAGAGGCGGCACTTAGCTATAGCCCAAGTGACTGCAAGTAGCTCCAGCTCTATGGTGGCGTAACGAGTCTCGGTATCCGTAAGGAAACGAGAGCCACACTGGACGAGACGCATCTGACCTCGGCCGTTATCTTGAAGTAGGGCATAACCGAGACCATATAGGCGTGAGGCATCTGTTTGTAGAACTACAGGCGAGGCAGGATTGAAGGGTGCTAGGACAGGAGGTGAAGTCAGAGCTGTCTTGACATTCTTAAATGCTCGCCCATGGTCAGGCGTCCAGACGAATGAGCGTTTGGGGCTCATAAGTGGGCGTAGGGGCTGTGCTGCTGCTGCGATGTCTGGAGTGAAGTCGGCAAGTTGATTGACAAGACCCATAAACGACCTGACATCTGTCACGTTAGATGGCGTAGGAAAGTCCCGTATAGCTGATACCTTGTCAGGGTCTGCTGCAATACCATCGGATGATAAGACATAACCGCAAAAGTTAACTTTAGGGGCGGCTACAGTGAACTTGTCCTTGTTCAGGGTTATGCCATATTGACGGCATCTGGTCAGCATCTGGTGCACATGTTGTAGGTGGGAAGGGAGATCCTCGTCGGAAAGGAGGATATCATCTACAACTTTCACACAGTTGGGAACACCTTGTAGTGCCATATCTCCACGGAGGCAGTATGCATCACCTGTTGCTGAAAATCCCATTGGCCCACGACAGTGCTGGAATCTTCCATACGGAGTTATAAATGTAGTCAGGTGGCGGTCCTCTTCTGCCAACTCCATTTGCCAATAGCCATGCAGGGCATCCGCTGTGGTGAAGTACTTCGCAGTAGGAGAGATATTGCGGACAGCATCATGGGGCGTTGGTGATGGGTGTGTAGGGCGGGCTACTTGAGAATTTAGATGGGTGTGATCCACAGTGATGCGCACACCTTTGTCCTTGGGTACCAAGACCATGGGATGGCACCATTTAGAGGGTTCGTCGCCTGCTGGTCTGATGATTCCTTGTTGCACCAAAGAGTCAAGTTCTTCTTTCACTTGATCTCTGAGAGCAAACGGAATGGGCCTGGGCGTATGGACAGCGAAGGGTGTAGCGCCAGGTTTCAGGTGAATCCTCATTGGAGAGCCTGCCATTTTCTTTAGTGGCTGGGTTTGTAGATCCTTCTTGGATATGAGGACGTCGCTGAAGTGCCGAAGAAAATAGTCCTTAATAGCTGCAGGTGACGTCATAGCAGAGGCAGGAAACTGAGCACATCTGTTGACATGTGTTACCTTGAGGATAGGCTTCGGGAAGTCCGGTGACACTATGGCAAGGGCTCGGCAATGTTCACGAGAGAGGAGGGGAGTCTGGATATCCTCATGAACATGTATGGTTGCTGAGCAAGACTTGTTGCCAAGACGAAGTTTTGCCTGGAAGTATCCTACAGCCGGTGTCATGGGGGATCCATCTGCTGTCACAACGTCTGTCATGGGTGGAGGTTCAAGGCTTGCCCGAGGTATGCCGAGTGCATCCAAATGTATGGTGCCAATCACTGTGATGTCTGCTCCTGTATCGGGGATTAGCTGGATATGTGATGATATATCGCCAAATGACAGAGAGACAGTGACTGGTGTGGGGGACTCACTACCCGAGTTATCACCCACGAAACGGCAGCTGGTGTTTGACTTAGTAGTAGGAGGTGAAGCTGTATATCCAGTCTGACTTTTCTTGGTAGACATACACATCTTCTCAAAATGTCCCTGTTTCTTGCAGCTATTGCACTGAGCTTCCTTAGCAGGGCATTTCTGAGTGCGGGGCCAATGACCTGTTCGTCCACAGTTGTTGCACGATGCACCAGTGGCTGGGCATTGTCCGGAATTGTGTTTGCGAGAGCAATATTGACAAGGGTCACTGTTATGAGACTGGTGAGAATGTTGATCAGGAGATCGATGAGAAGTACTCTTCTGTAGACGCTGGTTCTTCTTGTATGTAGATACTGCGTTGACTTGGCTAGGGGAAGATGCAATGGCTGATGCAGTTGCACGTGTAGATTCGTAGGAGCGGCAGCATGTCACAAACTCTGCGAGGGTAGATGAGGGTTGGAGTGGGATAAGGCGTTGTATTAACTCTTCGTCTCTCACACCCATCAAAATTACCATCTGCAATTGCCGTTCAGTGCAAGAGGTGGGGTTGCCAGTGCATAAGTCCACTTCATCAGCGAGATCCTTGAGGCGTGCGTAGTAGTCTGCAAATGATTCTCCGACAGCTTGTTTACAGGACAACAATTCCCTGCGTCGTAAGGCTTCATTTCTAAGGCTACGAAAGTGCTTCTGCAGTGTATCCAACACCTCTGTAAGGGAAAGTGATGTGTTGGGAGGGATGCCCAGTGTATGCGTAAGCAGGCGCAGGACGTCCAGGGAGATGCAGGTTCTCAGGTGAATCAGCTGGGAAGTTTGATGTAATCTATCAAGTCCAACTAATGCTGCATAATCCTCAAAACGCAGTCTCCATTGGCGAAATGCTTGATACGTTGCATCTTGTTGCAAGAGAGGTGGGGGATGGACCGTAGGCTTGCTAGAAGTTGTAGGTGTATGCACTGAGAAGTCAGGGGTTGGGGGAACAGGTGTAACAGGAGGTGCAATTATGGGGTTAGGTTGCTGGGGTTGCGATGCCGCAATCTGTCCTGATAGCAAGGAGAAAAGGGACATGAACCGCTGGTTGTCTTCCTGTCTTGATTGTTCCATCTGTAGTCTGAAGGTCTGTTCCTCTTGTCGTCGCCGGTCTTGTTCTTGCAGGCTGGAAGTCTGTAGAAAATGGATGAGATGAAGTATATCATTATTGTGGTCTCCCGACCTATTGGGAGTCAGGGGAGGAGGGAGAGTGCTGGTATCTTCATCAGCAGTGGGGAGGTGCAAAGGTACTTCGTCCGTCGTCAGACCCTCCGTTTGATCCTCTGCCTGATCCTCCGTCTGATCTTCTGTCTGATCCATTAAATCAATTAGCTGTTCCTCATGCTCAGCCATATTGAGTTTGGTGTTGTACGAAAGCTTGAAATCTGTAGAGATCCAGAAAAATATCCAAATCGCTGTATGTGAGCGAAAGAAATCACTTTGGAGTGTTAAAAATTACAATGTTTGTCAGTGAGCTTGTGAAATAAGCGGCAGTTGGGTGCGATGAGCGAGTGAGTGTGTTGCGATCCGAGGGGAGGCGGGTGGGGTGAGTGAGCGTGCCTCTGGGCGAGAGCCTCGGGCCTGAGTCAGTCACCATCGATGCATGAAAGAGGGAGGACGTGTGATGGGGCTGCTAAGAAAATGGCGCCAGAGTTCAAATGTCCCAAAATAAATGTTGGCAAGGACATTAACATAATACAACACAGCACTGTAACACACTGACACTCTAACCCTGCACTGCACAAACACTGTATCGTTCTTAAGAGACACTGTAGTTAAAATCTTGAGTCACTGTAAGGGATCCAATGTGCGAGACGAGACGAGAAGTAAACAGCAATGGCGGTCGTCGTCTTGGAATCCATAACGTCCGGTTACTCACTGCGCCATGTGTGTGATACTGCCACATACATCCATGTAATAAATGGAATGGAGGGTGACAATTTAAACCAGTAGGTTCTTTAAAATCCCGTATAATAGAGACAAACGGACATAAATGTGACAAGCAGCGGGGAACAGGCCCATGCTTGTCGATACAGTGACCACTGAACAATGACTGACTTTTGTATGCACATGGCGGAAAGAAAAGCAGTGTTGACACATCTAATTACATTGTTGCCACGATGCATAATGAAAAAGTGGTCGTACATTATATGTAATGGGCAAAGATAAATGGAAATAAATATCATTCTTCTACGAAATAATAATAAAGCAAATGTAATGTTCATAACTGTACGTAATGTAAATAATATATGGCATAATATTAGATATCTATACAGTAGTGAAAGGAGATTTGTGTCTTTCCTATAACTATGTTTTGGTCAGTGCTTCATTGAACTAAACAGGAAAGCTCCTCTTCCATAAGGTAGCTTCATAGTAACCCGTCAGTCCATTAAAGGGGGTTCCCTGTCTTTTCTATGGCCAGTGGTCAGCTCTACAAGATATCTAGCTCCTCATCTTAAAAGGGAATTGAGCCAGTATGAACAGATTTTATTCTTTCATACGACTAACAATTTCCAGCTCTTTCCGTATCTGCATTGTTGATATTGGGTGGAAGGTGCCTTACCTTACCTTATTGCCTGATTCTATGTTTTTTTCCCCCAGGTTCCTCAGTGTGAGGCACCTCTTATATCCACCAGAGAGTTGCTAATGCATCTTCGGGTGTATTTTGCATCTTCCAGTCTTCGATGGTCTGGGATGCATCTTAGGTGTTTATCGAGCTTATTCTTAAACACATCTACGCTCATTCCCAATTTATTTCTTAGATGAGCTGGCCGCGCATTAAATAGTCGCTGCATTATCGATGCTAGTGCGTAGTGGATTAATGTCCTGTGTGCCTTCCTTAGTTTCCCTGGTATAGTTTTGGACCCTATTAA
>NC_090736.1:70647420-70657420 GCF_036898095.1 Palaemon carinicauda
TGAAGGAGTATAGTGGCAACCATATTTTCTTGAATGGAAGATTTTCTTTAATCTATATTTTGAAAAGCAAGATATTTATTGAAAATATATACTGTAAGCTTCATATGATTATCATTTGAGTCAGGCGTAAGTAAGTTGATTTCTGTGGTTTTAGTGGGTAAAGCATTGATCTAGTGTTTCAATGGGGTTTAAAACGCAAAAAGAGGAAGTTTTTTTTTTTTTTTTTTTTTTTTTTTTTTTGGTCTATGATGTTAGCTGGTATCATGCAGGCACATAATTTAATAGTGCAAACTTAGCTCATGCCATTGAGAATGGCCAATGATTTAAGAAGTACATTAGATATCTCCAATAGAGAATTAAAACCTGGATACATAATGGAAGATTATTGAGTTCTATTTATCTATCTATCTACCATGGCACTTCCCCCAATTTTGCGGGGTAGGCGTCATCATATATAAAGAACAAAGGGAATTTTTCTACTCTTCGTTTCTCCCGAGCTAACAAGGGATTCAGCCGAGTTTAGTTAGTACTGCTAGGGTGCCATACCCCACCCTTTCCCCATTATCCACCACAATGAAGCTTCATATGCTTAATCACCTACTGCTGCTACCTCAGTGGTCACCAAGACGACTGGAGGAAGCAGCAAAGCCTATTGGAACTGCGTCACAATGGCTTGCCATTCATTCCTATTTCTAGCATGTTCTTTTACCTCTCTCACATCTATCCTCCTATCGGCCAGTGCTTTCTTTACCTCATCCATCCACCCAAAACTTGGCCTTCCTCTTGTACCACTCCTATCAAATCTCGTATTCACCACCTTCTTCAGCAGACAGCCATTTTCCATTCTCTCTAAATGGCTAAACCACCTCAACACATTCATATCTACTCTAGTTGCTAATCCATTTCTTACAACCGTTCTCATCCTCACTACATCATACCACTCCTATCAAATCTCGTATTCATCACCTTCTTCAGCAGACAAACATTTTCCATTCTCTCTAAATGGCCAAACCACCTCAACACATTCATATCTACTCTAGTTGCTAATTCATCTCTTACAACCGTTCTCATCCTCACTACATCGTTCTTAACATTAACTATTTATGTCTTTGTCACCTTCATCCCATACAATTCCGATTCATATATCACTCATGGTACAATCACTTTCTCATACTGAACTTTCTTTATATTCTTCACCACTCCCTTCACTGCCCCGAACATTTTGCCTCCTTCATTCACTCTCTAACGTACATCTACTTATACTCCACCATTTGCAGCAACAACGAACCCCAAGTACTTTAATCTAATCTACTTCCTCAAGTAACTCTCCATTCAACATGACATTCAACTTAGCGGCACTCTACCTTCTCGTGCATATAATAACCTTAGTCTTACCCACATTAACTCTAAACTTCTTTCTCTTACACACCCTTCCAAGCTCTGTCACTAATCGACCCACCATCTGCTCTGAGTCGGCAACCAATACAGTGTTCCCACCGTGTGTCACACGATCGAACATAGTAACGACATGTATATATTATGCTTGTATCTTCACTCTCCCCTTGCACTGATAAGGACTTGAAATAACATGTCTGTTTTTTCACCATTAACTGGTAATCGGTGTGGTGTCGGTTGAATATGAAATTGCCTGTTATGTTTTCTATGCCCCTTTTGCCTGGATTTTATGTATATATAAATGAATGTTCTGTAATAAAGTTACTCAGTTGTTTTCATCCTGCCTTTGAGTCACAACCTTCTCTCAGCTCGGCACATTGGTGACCCCGGAAGTCGACTCGCTCCTCCCGCCTTCCATACACCCCTGACCCTCCGTCATTGGTACTATGGTGGACTCCACGAAAGTTGGCAACGCCCCATTGAAACTTTCGTTGTTCACCAGCGGAGAGGCGTTTGCTTGGTTTTAGAGCGTAGAAGTCCAGTTCCCCATCAAGGGCGTGACTCACTCGTCCGCCAAAGCAGATTATATTCTCGCGGTGATACCCAAGGACTCCTTCCCGGAAATATCCGACTGGCTTTGTGAACAAGGAGACAGCCAAATAGCATATGACGCCCTCAAAACATACCTTCTGCAGCAGTACTCGTCGTCGCCAGCCGCCCGTATAACAAAGCTTTTTAAGCTCTCTCAACAACCATTGGGGGACCAAAGGGCTTCGTTCGCCCTTAGGGAAATGACCAGTATCGCTCGCCTGCACCCTGCTGCAGATGGCTCTCGTCATGAGGTGAACCTACTTCGTGCCCTTTGGATACGCCGTTTACCCGAACCTGTACGCGCTGCCATACCCGATGTTGATAGTTTAACAATAAAAGACTTGATGACCAAAGCCAATGCCCTTATGGACAGCTACTTCACGACCTCCCAGACCTCCATCAACGCTATCACTCCTGATAAAGAGGACACGTATTCAACATCAACTGAAGCTGACGTGAATGCCGTAGGACATACACGCATATCCCGTGAAGAGCCGGAGCGGCGACAAAGTCACCCATCACCCACCACTCGCTCGCACCCCAACCAATGACTTCTACAGCCACTTACTAGCGCCAATCGGCCGTAGTTTTGCTACTACCACTACAGATTCGTGGCAGCTGCAAAGAAATGTGCCACGGATTGTCAGTGGTCAAGAAACGTATAAGTATGCCTTCGCTTGTGGCGGTGGCCTCCCGTGTTTCTAATCTTTTCTTTTTACATGATGCAGGAATGGGTGTGCGATTTTTGGTAGACACAGGTGATTGTCGTTCTCTTTTGCCAAGGGAAACCTTCAAGACACGACGTAGTCTGTCTACGTCTGCCGATGTCCACCTGGTAGCTGCCAACGGATCTGCGATACCCACCTATGGTTACAAGAACCTCATATTATCGTTTGGAAACAGTAAATTTAATTGGAAGTTTCTCGTTGCTGATGTCATATTGCCGATCCTCGGCGTGGATATCCTCTATCATTTCCACCTTTTGGTCGATGTCACCCACCGACAATTGGTCAACGCAGACTCGTACTTGTCGACACCTCTTCAACCCACCGCCTCTAGCCTCGCTCTCCATATCAGCGCACCCACGGATGCCTATGCTCACTTCCTCACGTCATACCCGGACGCTTTCCATCCAGAACTTCGACAAACACCCACGGCTCCTGCCAAGCCCAGTATTTATCACCATATCAAGACGACGTGACCCCTAGTCTTCGCAAAATTCAGACGTCTGGCACTGGAATGATTGGCAGCCGCCAAACAGACGTTCGCCGAAATGGAGGAAATGGGCCTTTGCCAAAAGGCCTCCAGCCCATGGTCGTCACCCTTACACATCGTTCTGAAGAAAGACGGCTCCCTTTGTCCGTGCGGGGATTACAGGCGTCTGAACATACAAACAGAACCGGATCACTACCCCCTCCCAAACTTCGCCGACGTGACCTCCTACCTGCACAAAGCGAAGGTTTTCTCCACGCTCGAACTCCTGAAGGGGTATTATCAGGTGCCTATGAACCCAGAAGACATCCCAAAGACCGCCATCACCACTCCGTTTGGTACATAAACCTTCAATTACTCCTGTTTTGGTCTTCATAATGCTGGGGCCACTTTTCAACGCCTCATGTATGGCATCTTAGGGGACCTCTCCTTCTGTGTATGTTATATGGGTGCCATACTTGTATTCTCTTCCTCAAAAGAGGAACACCTGCATCACCTGCGCATCGTGCTCGACCGCCTGCAACAAAACAGCCTTGTAGTCCAGTCAGACAAGTATACCTTTGGCGCCAACGAAGTGTTGTTCTTATAGCACCGCACCACTCCTGAAGGAGTCCATCCCCTCCCAGAGAAGGTAGCAGCCGGTCAGAACTTTCCCACACCCTCGACCATCAAAGCTCTTTAGGAATTCTTGGGCATGATCAACTATTATCACCGTTTTCTGCAAGCTATTGCTGCCACTCTTGTTCCCCTCTACACCTCCCTCAAGGGCAAGCCAAAAGACCTGAAGTGGGGTTCCCTTCAAGAAGTGGCCTTCTGCAAAGAAGGCCCTATCAACCGCTGCAGCTCTCACTTTTGTTATACCTAATGCCCCTCTACCTCTCTCCACCGATGCCAGTGACGTCGCTATTGGTGCAGTACTTGAACAGGTGGTCAACGGCTCGCCCCGTCCATTGGCCTTCTTCAGCAGAAAACTGTCCTAGGCAGAATCGGGTTATTCTACCTTCGATTGCAAATTGCTGGCGGTGCACTTGGCTGTCCGTAACTTTCGCCATTTCTTAGAAGGTACACCCTTCGTCATTCACACAGACCACATACCTCTGGTGCACCCCTTCCCTGAACAGTCTGACGCCTGGTCCGCCCATCAATGCCGTGGCTGAATGCAATTGCACCCTTCAACACGTCCTTGGGAAAATTAATCCCGTTACCGATGCCCTGTCAAGATACACGTTAGCCGCCGTTTAACTGAGATTGGATGACAACGCCTTGGCTGAAGCCTAACGACAGGATCCAGAGTATCAATCATGTAGGGCATCCTGCACATCCCTCCATTGGGAAGACATCCCTCTCGACGACTCCAACACCATCCTCCTTTATGACGTCAGTACTGGTAGACTGTGACCTTGCATTCCTGCTCCCATGCGCCAACAGGTGTTTGATTTCATGCACGGCCTTTCACATCCCTCGTGCCTTTCTACTGCACAGCTGCTGAAGATAAAATTAATTTAGCACGGCATTTCTAAGGATGCTAAGGATTGGGTCCGCGCCTGTACTTCTTGCTAATCTTTCAAAGTACATCGACACACGGATTCAGGAGTGGGCACCTTTCCTCAACCTCAGCGTTGTTTTGCCCACATTCACGTCGACGTTGTAGGTCCCCTACCCACATCATAAGCACATCGTTACCTGTTTACCGTCATCGACCGCTCCACTCGTTGTCTTGAAGCCATTCCCATGGAAAATGTAACGCCCGCCTCATGTACATCAGTCTTACTCTTAGGATGGATTGCGAGATTTGTTATTCGTGAGCATATCACTTCTGACAGGGGTACACCTTTCACCTCTCAATTGTGGATATCATTAGCGAATCTCCTGGGCATCACCCTACATCAGACAACTGCCTACAACCCCACTGCCAAAGGAATGGTTGAACGTTTTCATCGCACCCTCAAAGCAGCTTTGATGTCCCGCTGCAAGAATTCCAACTGGTTTACTCAGCTTTCCTGGGTCCTCCTGGGACTAAGGACCACTCCTAAAGACACTCTCAATGTCTCGGCAGCTGAAATGGTGCATGGCAACCCGTTGGTTGTCCCTGCCGACTTTTTTCCTTCTGCAACCTCCTCCGACGATCTCCAGCGCATACATCACGTCGTGGGAAATTTTACTCCATGCCGCCAGACTTAAAACACTCCATCACATACTGACAGACTTGCAATCTGCAACGCACATCTTCCTACGTAACGACACTAGCAAGCCACCTCCAACGCCCCCTTACATGGGCCCTTTCCTTGTGAGCCGACGTAGTCCGGAAGCATTCCTACTAAACATTCGTGGCAAAAAAGACTGGGTCTCCATTGATCGTCTAAAACCTGCTTCTCTCCTCCCAGATGACCCGCCTACAGTTCGCCTCTCTAGATCATGGCGCCCTATTTAACATGTGCAGTATGTCATTTTTAGGGGGGAGCCATGTACCAACCGTGTGTCACACGATCGTATATAGCAAAGATATTTCACTTTCTGTATATATTATGCTTGTATCTTCGCTCTCCCCTCGCACTGATAAGGGCCTGAAATAACATGTCCATTTTTCTCACCGTTAACTGTTAACCGGTGCGGTGTCGGTTGAACATAAAATTGTATGTTATTTTTGTATGCCCTTTTTGCCTGGAGTTTATGGATATATAAACAAATGTTCTGTAACAAAGTTACTCAGTTATTTTCATCCTGCCTTTCAGTCATAGCCTTCTCTCGGCTCGTCACAACAGTATCATCCACAAACAACAACTGATTCGCCTCCCACACATGATCAGTCTCATAATTATGAAATAGTCAAAATAGATTCAAGTAAGATTATCGAAATATTCATTGACTATTCATTGGTAAAAACAAGAAAAAACAAACAACATTAATTCAATGAAGAACGATAAAAAAATAAGAATTTGAAAGAATAGGGTAGAATTCTTGTGAGATGAAATGAGAAAAAAGAAACTCTTCGCAAGATAAAGGAACAATCACGAAAATAAAATAGAAAAAAAAATTGAGTAAAAAAAATGAACTTGAATATTGGAAACGACGAAGGAGTGACTCATTAATAGAGAAGAACAGAGAAGGGCTGACCTGAAAGAAAGTAAACACTAAAATTGAATCAAATTAAATGAAAGTTATGAAAATAAGAAAGGAGACATACAATGAAAATAGACAAAGGGGATAATGGAAAATCATTGTCTTTTGAATTGAGAAGAATGAAAGAGAATGTGTTATCCTCGCGGGATTCTCGTGATGTGTTTATACTTGAAGAAATACTGAACACTGTGGAAAATCAGGTCTTAGGCCTAATCATGATCATATTTCCCCTCATATCCGAGAATATGCAGAATGAGTATAGGGTGACTGGAATAATAAGCAAGAATCTTTCAGTAATTTGATAAAGATAATAACAAGAATAACAACAATAATATTAATTCAAATTTCCTCTCAGAAATAGAATGATTACGGGCCCGGGGAATCTAATTCCTTCATAGCGTAATACCACTGGATTCTCTCTCTCTCTCTCTCTCTCTCTCTCTCTCTCTCTCTCTCTCTCTCTCTCTCTCTCTCTCTCTCATGCCTATTCATGAACGCATGACTTACATTCATGTTATCTGGTGGTGTCTTGTTTCGTTCAGATCAGCAGAAATAACATTATTTTGTTTTCACCTATTAAAAACTACCTTATGTTATCCAAAAGTCACCACTCATTTATGCAAAAGTTCTAATTGAATGACATTTGCACATAGCCCCTAAGCTTTGAATAACCTCCCTGGTCCCAGCGCTTGGCCATATTACCTAAATTCTGTGTAACGAATCAATAAATCTATTAATGTTGTTTCAACTGAGCACCACAAGCAAGTTATATTAAAGACTTGTAGGTACCCTTAAAATTATGCAGTAGTCTCCTCAAAAATATATTTGCTAAGGAATTGGAAAATTTTTGAAGTGTACAAAACTGTATAGCAATATATATTTCTTGGGTTTTTCAAAGATTAAGAGAAAGAGTTGGGAAACATTTGTTTTGCAAGTTCGCTAGTCCAAGGATAGAGTGACAGAAGAAGGAAAGTTTTGATTGTGAACGGTACGGTGAGGAAAAAGAGTGAAGAGGATTAGGATGCAACTTTGCGGGAAAGATAGGAAAAGGTTGTAGATAGAGCACTGAGTGAAGAACAAGAAGAAAAGATTCATTCCAAATTGGTGATGTACATAAAAAGTTGAATTACCCCAGCAAAGGATGAAGGGGGATGGTAGAAAGTTGAAGGTGTGACAGTAAATATAAGCAAAGGAAATCAAGCTATAAATATTATTAGGATGATAAAAGATTGGTACTGGTTGATTCATGGGTGCATTTGAGTGTAAACGTTAAGGAAGATATATTTATGAGAAAAGGTGTATATCATAGAGAGGATGAAGGTAGTCAGGTTGGATGAACATTGAAAACTGAGGAAAAAATGCTTGGGGAAGGATAATTTCATATACTGTGTTGGAAGGAATGCTGAGTCAGTTCTTTTATGGCAGTAGATTTTGGATTTTGAAAATAGTAAGAAATTTTGAAAGACATCAGATTGTCCTGAGATAGTCTGGTCTTAAGCAAAGTTCTTGTCGCCATCTTTGCTTCAATTAATACCTTGTCAATTTTGTTTGTTTTCTTACCATGAGTTCTTAATTTTGTTTCCAACCACATCCATCTTACTATCATCCATATAATTATTAAACTGTTTTAAGTTCCTACCATTCTTTCTTTTATGTTCTTTTTAAACTTTTCATTACGGTCTGTAGTATATCTTTGTTATCAACAACTTATACCATACATCCTGCCATCATCCTTTCACTTCTCAACCCTTTCGCTCACTCTCCACTAAATTGTACTTACAGTTCTTGCCTTCCCTTTAGGGTCACTTCATACGAGCGGATTTTTTTTCGTACGGAGATATTTCCGCTCGTTAGGAACCATGTCGTTACATGAGAGGATTTTCCCCAAGCGATCTCGTAGTTTCTATTAACTGTTTACAATAAAACCACGCTGGTTAGCATTGCACGTGGCTAGTAAATCACTACCGCTCGAAAATTTTTCTGAGTAGCCAGCATGTGAAGAGCCTCATTGATCTTCATTGATTTCTAATCCGCGCGGACAAAACCGCGCATCATCAATCCGCTTGTGTAAAACGACCTTTTTATCAATCTCCTCATTTCTATTGCATGAATATCAAGCTGCCTTGGAGAAAAAACCCACACATGCCTGAGACCCACTTTCACAACGAACCAGTCACCCTCACATATTTGTAACAAACTGATGTCTAGATTTATCATTTTGAATTGTAATTGCACATTTCTCCTCCAGTTATTTTTCGGTTAGCTTTCTCTAAACACAGATATACTAGACATAGCTTTCCCTTTTACTATCATACTATACTAATAACAATTTATTCCTCATTTAGAATTCTATCAGCTGAATAAATTTAAATTTAGCGTCCATGTGTACCCTTTTAACAAAAAAAGATTAGATATTTTAGTCCCATAAGGCAGTTGCGATTAGAATTTACTAAGATGTCCTGTAACAGGAATAAAGGATGATGATTAGAAGAGATTGTTTATGAACTGGAAGATATTGACCATTGCAAGTATTTTATGATTATTTTATACACAAACTTTAGTGTGTAAATCCACAAAGTGTTTCGTCATCTATCCCTTAACTCTGTATCTTACTCCCATAAAGAGAAACATAAATAATCCATTCCCTTATTTACTTTGTATATGACACACCCCTATCATTCATACAACCAAGTGTATCACCGTTTACTTAAAAAAAATGTACAATTATTCCGCTCCCCTTTTCCTCAAGAACAAAAACATCATTAATCCCTTCACCCATTCGCTTACAAAGCCCCAGTACCAATTAGTTGCACAATATAACAATACTACAATGTCACTTTTAATCCATTTATCTCTATTGTTCCTTTATTATATAACCTTTAAATGACAGTCATATTTTCAACTATCTTTTATGCTTATATTTTGAAATAGATAAAACCATTTTACTCTTTTTTCTTGTCTGATATAAAACATCTCTTCAAAATCCTTGCTTCATAGACGCATTATAGTGTTCACTGGTGACACTATTGCTCCATTTACCTCTGTAAACATTTCTTATCAAACTTTCTTTCTATATCTAATTCTTTTCATACGAAATTTGTTTAGACAGAAAGTTTTTGTTCAAATACCCTTTTAAATATACAGTAATGTCTATATTTTACGTCTACGTGGTATTCGTCTCTTTCTTGCAATTACAACTAAAATAAACACCCATTTCTGCTTCAACAAAACCATATTTCAACATCAAGCCTTAAACCATCCATTCATACCCAATTACTGAACTCTTGCTATTCAATTTAAAACTGTTTGCGACTTTTAAAATATCGAATTGAAAACCACTTCCCATTTTCCATTTTCTTTCGCTTACCATTACATTGATAACTAATCGGGACACATGCTCTGCATTAACACAAAATCTAATATTTTTGTTATTCTAAAAATACTCTCGTAAATTCTTCCTTTGTCTTTCCATTTTTATATCAATCAAGTCTTCCTGAACCTCTTTCCAATCTTATTCAATCCAGTATCTCCAAATGTACGTATCATGCAATTTCTTCCTCAAAAATTTTTTTTAGTTGCAATCTCCTCTTCAAACATGTTTTGCAAATAACAACCCAGCAGAGCTCCTCTTTTTCTCTCTAAATCAAGGTTCTCATGTTTCAAAGATTCCCATTTTATGAAA
>NC_090736.1:70662420-70717420 GCF_036898095.1 Palaemon carinicauda
TAAGACGTCAGCAGGAGAACAACATAAAAAAAATATCACTTGGAATATATACATAGAAAGTAGAGGGTACTGTTGATTGGTCATTATAAAGAAAGCTCACTTCACATCACAGTGAAATTTGAACAGTGATATATGGTGAAATCTATGAGCAAATCAGAGTCGAGTAAAGAGAAATAGGGGAGGCAATTATAGGGGTGATGCTTTTGAAGAATAAAGTAGACAGCGACATTGTGAGAGGGGAAAATAATTGTGGTGATGAAATTGAAAGGACGAATTTGAACAAGAAATCTAGTCAGTTAAAAAAAGACTTGTTCTCGAGGCGAGGTCATTGCCGTATGGCAGGTTAATGAGGAAATGGACGTTAGATTGCAACAATCAAATAAAGAGACGTTTTAATAGTGTTATTGCAGTGCATTTATTGAAGAACTGTTGAAATTATATGACTGGAAGTCACCGGAATATTTCACATTAATGGAAAAGTTTTCGTGGAAGTAACTGTTAATTATATATTGGAAATTGTAAGGATTAGGACAATCAAAAGGTAGTGGTACTGGGTGACCAATTTCTGTAATATATGTATAATGCATGCATGAATGAAAAATATATGACACTGTTTCCAGAAATGTGTTTTAGTACAAATCGTTTCAATTAAATTCAAGGAAGTTTTAAGAAAAATTTCATCATAATTCTTATTTCGTTTTTACTATTTTTCATAACAAATTATAGGAAAACATAAGAAATTTTTTGATCGAGCAAACATTGATTTCATTTAGTATAGATTGCCTCTATATCTGAGAAGCATATCGTCCTCAATTTCATATTATTTACAGAAAGATATTAGGAAAAGCAGAATATTAGCTATAATCATCAACATTTCACTACAAATTTTTTTTTTTTTTTTTTTTTTTTTTTTTTAACCCTCAACTGATATAATCCACTTCATGTTTTGAGTGCCATCTATGGTTTTGGCGTTTCTGTTGAATTAACTTCATTATTATTATTATTGTTATTATTATTATTATTATTATTATTATTATTATTATTATTATTATTATTATTATTATTATTATTATTATTATTATTATTATTATTATTATTAGCTAAGCTACAAACCTAATTGAAAAAGGGAAAGCCTCGTCCGTATATTTAAGTAAAGTGTTGACAATCTTTATTAGAGAAGGTCTGAAATCTCTGATTGCTCTTTTTACTTTTATCTTATTATTATTATTATTATTATTATTATTATTATTATTATTATTATTATTATTATTATTATTACTAGCTAAGCTAGATACTTAATTAGGATAGCACTATGCTACCTGCCCAAGGGCCCCAACAGAGAAAATAGTCCAGTGAGAAAGGAATTTACTAAACTATATTAGAAGTAGTAAATGAATGATTTGAAATATCCTTAGATCAGTAACAACGTTAACATAGATCTGTCATCTATAAACTATGAAGAGAGACTCAAGTCAGCCTGTCCAGCATAAAAGGATTCGCTGCAAGTTTGAACTTTTGAAGTTCCACCAATTCAACTGCAGAAGTAATGAGTAATATTTAGCGTTATATATATGACTTATTAATTTATATAGCATTTTGTCAATATGTTAAAATGTTATTCATTGCAAATTTCCTTTGGGGTAGTTATAATAAGCATATGAAGGGAAAATCCAGAAAGTTTACTGATAATAATATTTAGCATATCACTCACCTCTTTTACAGTGCTGTATTAATCCTTGATAAACCCAATCGGCTTTGGACTTCTTAGGGGCCCTCAGAATCTGGCAACGCTTCCACCTCCCTTCACGTTTTTCCTTTCGTACGATTTATTACAATGATAATATAAATGAAGTGAATAATCCATAATTTAATAATTTAACACTGAATAAAAAAGCTGTATTAGCCCCTGATCTTGCTGGACTTCAGTCTAGTCAGCCTTAATGATAACACATTTTTCATTTCTTTTATTTGTTTATTGCAAATAAGTTTTATTTTTCAAGTGATATAAACCTTCTGGATACCAACCCCTTATTGAGTCTTTTATCTTCTATAAGTAGTTACTACAAACTCCTCATTGTATTTCTCCTGGCAATGCAAATTATTATCCAGATGGTTCCTGTAAAAACTTTTGTTCAACAGCATGTTTCTCTCATTACTTAGAGAGACGAAATACTGTTCCTTTTACTGAGAATTTAAATGTCTTCCTTGTATGATAAAGAGGGCATTCATAGTTCTTTGTTACCTACTTTCTCTTGTTATAATAACTATAGCTTTACCGCTTATAAGTTTTACCCTTATATTCACTAGTTGTATTGTTCAGTCAGTCTGTTTACCATATATTTGTTATTCAAATCGAAAGTCTTTCAGCTAACTATTTGAAGATGTGTCATTTTCAATATTAAACTTACCCGATAATCATGTAGCTGTCAACTCCGTTGCCCGACAGAATTCTATGGAGGGATACGCCAGCTATCACAATACTAGAAGGGGGTGTATTTACCAGCGCCACCTGTGGCCAGGTACTCAAGTACTTCTTGTTGACACCTCCTCAATTATTCCTCTGTCGTGCTTCCGGCAAGACGTTCTGGGATACGCTTATGTTCTTGGAGTATTTTCACGACTTTGGTGAAGTATTTCTCTTTGATTTCGGCTGTCGCTTTACTGGAAACTTCTATATTAGCTTAGTTAGCTTTTGGAATTAATTTGATTAATTTTGGTGACGAGAGAGTATGAACTCTCGTTCACTTTTCAATGGCCGACCCTTCCCTTAGACGGAAGTGTTGGTGTCTAAGAGAGTATAGACTCTCTTTCTTAATTTTGCTTAACAAAAGTTATAGATTTATTTTATATCTCTCCGCCTCTTATAGGCCTCTTCGATTAACTTCCTTTTATTATAAACTCATTAAAATTAATTTTTATATTTGTTTATATTCGACCTTCCTAATAGTAGGCGGTCTTTTACCGAAGTTAATAAACTTTGAGCCCGTCATTTCGGTTTTACCTGTTAACATATTATGCTATTTCCGCCACAGAGTTTGAAAGATTTTCTTTGACAGTCTCGTACTGTTTTCAAAGCTGAACTAACGTTTTGTTTTGTCTCTGCAGTTGTTGACGTTCAGAACGTTCAACTTGCACTCTATCGTTACGATAGAGAAAGAATGTTCACGGTTTCACGTTGCAGTAAGAGTAACCGTGTCTAGCGTTTTGTTCATTCTTTCTTAACTTAATGGTTTTGATCCTAATAAAGGAACTTTTCAGTTTTTTTCCTTTAACAATAATATGTTTTAACGATATATATGATTGGGCTCTTCTCTCAGGTTCTAAGTCAAGAGAGAGAGAGAGAGAGAGAGAGATAGAGACGGAGGGAGAAAGAGGATAAACGTTTCATTCAAGCCTGCCAGGCGTACGAGTAACGTCGTTATCGTTTTTTGCTCTTCTCCCTAGTCTCTTTAGGGGAAGAAACTAAACGTTTCTAGAGTGATCTAGTGTTTAGTCTCTTTCCAACCACTGAATTATCTTTCATTAGATTTTTCTGTTACATTGTAATTCTGTTTTCGCAATTACTAACTTTGAGAAAGGATAGAATTGCGTATTTCAGGTACAAACCACTTAAAGTTTCGAGTTCAGTGAAATAAGTGCAAACAGAAATCAAAGTGATAAGTGATTAGTGCGTGAGGGTACTTTTGTGCGCGCCAGTCGTCCTCCCAGTCCGGGACCTCTTGCAAGCTCCCAAGCCCAGGGGAGAAGCAATGTCGAAGGGCATAAGGGTTCAGCAGGCCTTGATCGACGCACAGAAGTATTCTCGGTGGTTGTGGGCGTGTCTTACCGAGACCGTCACTCCCACCCGCAGACGATTGAGCCCTTATTTTGCTCGTCTGCAGAAGAGATTAGGGGAGAAAATAAAGGCAGAGTAACGCTGGTCTCAGGTCTCAAGACTTCTTAAACGTTAAGTCCAGACCTATGCCAGACGTACGAAGTTAAAGTTCACAACCTGAATACAGTCATCAGTTGATTACACTCCGCCTAAGAGGAGTAAGGTTCTGCCACAACAGATCTCTGCTGTTAAGGCTTTACCTCAGCAGAACTTAGTGTCTGCCGACCCCAAGTTAACTCTACTGCAGTCCATACAGTCACAACTTTCGGTCTTGATGCGTGAGTGTCGGGCTGAGAGTGTTGCACCTCCTCCTCCGCCTACACTCCCTCCACCTGTTCTCGCTCCGCCTGTGCTCGCCCAGCCTGCACC
Organism: Palaemon carinicauda; assembly: GCF_036898095.1. Taxonomy (NCBI): domain Eukaryota; kingdom Metazoa; phylum Arthropoda; class Malacostraca; order Decapoda; family Palaemonidae; genus Palaemon; species Palaemon carinicauda. The sequence goes on from NC_090736.1 coordinate 70,666,664, forward strand.
TGCTCCGCCTGTGCTCGCCCAGCCTGCACCTGCTCCGCCTGGTCGCAGCACCATCTGCCAGGCGTACGATGTTGTGAACTCTACTACAGTCCATGCAAGCACAGCTTTCGGACTTGATGAGTTAGTGTCGGGCTGAGAGTGTTGCTCCTCCGCCTCCGCCTACACTCCCTCCTCCTACACTCGCTCCGCCTGATCACAGTACCATCTGCCAGGCGTACGATGTTGTGGACTCTACTACAGTCCATGCAAGCACAGCTTTCGGACTTGATGAGTGAGTGTCGGGCTGAGAGTGTTGTTCCACCTCCGCCTACACTCCCTCCACCTACACTCGCTCCGCCTGATCGCAGTACCACCTGCCAGCAGTTCCACCTGCCAGGCGTACGATGTTGAGACACGTGCAGAGTTTGCTGTTCCCTGTGGTGTTCAGCCTCCGCCTTTCTTAAGGCAACCTTTACATTGGGATCAGGAGGATTATACCTCTCTTCCTCCGCCTCCACTTGCTGCTCCACCAGTGATGCAACACTCGGTTGAGGTACAACAACCTCTCCCGTCTATGAGTCAGTTTCCTCAGCTCTTGCTGCAGCGAGCTCAACCCTCCATAAGGCAAGCACCACAACACCTTAGCCTTGCGCCTCAGGAGCCTCAGCTTGCGAGACATTTACCTTGTTCTGCGCAGCCTCTTCCTCATCGCGCTCCGCTCACACCACAGGAACTGGAACTTGCTACTCCGCTTCCGCCAACCGCTCAGCAAGCGCAACCCTTGGGTTCAACCACTCATGCTAGGAGTCAGCCTCCTCCACCCATGCGCCTTCCTTCTGCTTGTCTTTTATTCAGCCTTTGCAGACTGAGCCTCAGGTGTTTCCTCATCGGAGTCTTGAAGAGGAAACCACACTATTGTTGTTCCAGCTCGTTCTGACTCTGCTGTTCAGCATACCATGGTTTAAACCCCATGCAAGCATGCATAAAGCACTCTAGCACTGGTCATGGAATTTCTGAGAAATGTTAAACGCCATGCACACGCTCTGCTTTCCTTTCAGCAGGCTCTGCTTACAGCAGGCTCTGCTTACTACATGCTCAGCATTCAGCATGCTCTGCATTCAGCATGCTCTGCATACAACATGCTCTGCATACAGCATGCTCTGCATTCAGCATGCTCTGCATACAACATGCTCTACATACAGCATGCTCTGCATACAGCATACTCTGCATACATCATGCTCTGCATACCTTACCGCATGCTTCTCAACACTTCTTGGGTTGTTGCCAACTCACTAGACTGTCAAGCAGTTTCATAACGTTGCCTTCTAGTCTGCTGCTTTGCACCAGTGAACCCTCACTCAGAGAACTTAGCTTTTCTAGGATAAGGTCCCTGTAGATGAGAAAGTTCTTTTCTCCCTCCTTCTGATATTCCCTTGAGGACTCTGTCATTTGGAGGGAGCCTTTAGCTGCATAACCTCTTATGGACTTTTATTTAAGCATAACATGCTTACAGGGAAGGTAATGGTTACACTTCAGCCGCTAATCCCGTCTGTTACCACACCTGCTCCCATAGACCTTGAGCTGTGTTGCATGACATGCAGTCCAAGCTTAGTCCTTGTTAGAGGATTTTTTGTTTACGGAGTCAATGTGTCACGGGGAAGACGTTCAACAACCAACAGAAGGGACTTGTTGTGACGCAGTGCGGCAACCTCAGCAACCCGTTAAGGAGTTGTCTGTACGACCCAGACAGTCTAGACAGATTCGGGTTGTCACTGTACTTCCTCGCTTGCCCATGATTGACAGTTTACAGACTGTGCAGCAGTATCATGATCTTGTGTCCGGCTCCGTCAGACGACTGGCTTTTAAGAGCTCCCTCAAGTCGTCGCTGTCTGGAGATTTTCAAATGGACTACGGATCTGACCAAGGAACTGGGCCTCCTGGTCAATTTTGAGGAGTCTCAGCTCGTTCCATCCCAGACCATTGTCTCCTTGGGTATGGATCTTTAGAGTCGAGCTTTTCGGACTTGTCCGTCGGCCCCAAGGATCTTCCAAGCCCTAGAATGCATCCAGAGCATGCTGAGAAGGAACCGATGCTTAGTCAGGCAGTGGATGAGTCTAACAGGGACACTTTCATCGCTGGCCCTGTTCATCGAGTTAGGGAGACTCCCCTCCGCCCCCTTCAGTATCATCTAGCTGCTCACTGGATAAAGGACATGACGCTAGAGACGGGCTCAGTTCCTGTTTCCGAAGATATGAGGTCTACTCTAACGTGGTGGAAGAACAGCATTCTTCTCAAGGAAGGTCTACCTTTGGCTGTTCAGACCTCCGACCACCGTCTCTTCTCGGACGCATCGGACACGGGCTGGGGTGCGACACTGGACGGACAGGAATGCTCGGGAACATGGAATCAGGAGCAAAGGACACTTCACATCTATTGCAAGGAGTTGTTGGCAGTTCATTTGGCCTTGATAAACTTCAAGTCCCTCCAGCTTAACAAGGTGGTGGAGGTGAACTCCGACTACACCACAGCCTTGGCTTACATCTCCAAGCAGGGAGGGACTCATTCGAGGAAGTTGTTCGAGATCGCAAGGGACCTCCTCATTTGGTCAAAAGATCGAAAGCTCACGCTGGTAACGAGGCTCATTCAGGGCGATATGAATGTCATGGCAGATCGCCTCAGCCGGAAGGGTCAGGTCTTCCCCACAGAGTGGACCCTTCACAAGAATGTTTGCAGCAGACTTTGGGCCCTGTGGGGTCAGCCAACCATAGATCTATTCGCTACCTCGATGACCAAGAGGCTCCTCTTGTATTGTTCTCCGATTCCAGACCCAGCAGCAGTTCGCGTGGATGCCTTTCTGCTGGATTGGTCCCATCTCAACCTGTATGCATTCCCGCCGTTCAAGATTGTCAACAGGGTACTTCAGAAGTTCGCCTCTCACAAAGGGACACGGCTGACGTTGGTTGCTCCCCTCTGGCCCGCGAGAGAATGGTTCACTGAGGTACTGCAATGGCTGGTCGACGTTCCCAGGACTCTTCCTCCTAGAGTGGACCTTCTGCGTCAACCTCACGTAAAGAAGGTACACCCAACCTCCACGCTCTTCGTCTGACTGCCTTCAGACTATCGAAAGACTCTCAAGAGCTAGAGGCTTTTCGAAGGAGGCAGCCAGAGCGATTGCCAGAGCAAGGACGACATCCACTCTCAGAGTCTATCAGTCTTAATGGGAAGTCTTCCGAAGCTGGTGCAAGGCCAATGCAGTTTTTCCTCAACCAGTACCAATGTAACCCAGATTGCTGACTTCCTGTTACATCTAAGGAACGTAAGATCCCTATCAGCTCCTACGATCAAGGGTTACAGAAGTTTGTTGGCAGCGGTTTTCCGCCACAGAGGCTTGGATCTTTCCTCCAACAAAGATCTACAGGACCTCCTTAGGTCTTTTGAGACCTCAAAGGAACGTCGGTTGTCCACTCCAGGCTGGAATCTAGACGTGGTCCTAAGGTTCCTAATGTCATCAGGATTTGAACCGCTCCAATCAGCCTCTTTTAAGGACCTCACATTAAAAACTCTTTTCCTCGTGTGCTTAGCAACAGGTAAAAGAGTAAGTGAGATCCACGCCTTCAGCAGGAACATAGGTTTCACATCTGAAACGGCTACATGTTCCTTGCAGCTCGGTTTTTTGGCTAAAAACGAGCTTCCTTCCCGTCCTTGGCCTAAGTCGTTCGAGATCCCAAGCCTGTCCAACATGGTGGGGAACGAACTGGAGAGAGTACTTTGCCCAGTTAGAGCTCTTAAGTACTATCTAAGAAGGTCAAAACCATTACGAGGACAATCAGAAGCCTTATGGTGTGCTATCAAGAAGCCTTCTCTACCAATGTCTAAGAACTCAGTTTCTTACTACATCAGGCTTCTGATTAGAGAAGCAAATTCTCATCTGAAGGAAGAAGACCTTGCTTTGCTGAAGGTAAGGACACATGAAGTGAGAGCTGTGGCTACTTCAGTGGCCTTCAAACAGAACCGTTCTCTGCAGAGTGTTATGGATGCAACCTATTGGAGAAACAAGTCAGTGTTCGCATCATTCTATCTCAAAGATGTCCAGTCTCTTTACGAGTACTGCTACACCCTGGGTCCATTCGTAGCAACGAATGCAGTAGTAGGCGAGGGCTCAGCCACTACATTCCCCATAATCCCATAACTTTTTAACCTTTCTCTTGAATACTTTTTATGGGTTGTACGGTCGGCTAAGAAGCCTTCCACATCCTTGTTGATTTGGCGGGTGGTCAATTCTTTCTTGAGAAGCGCCAAGGTTAAAGGTTGTGATGAGGTCCTTTAGTATGGGTTGCAGCCCTGTATACTTTAGCACCTTTGAGTTGATTCAGCCTCCCAAGAGGAACGCTGCGCTCAGTAAGGAAGACGATCTTATTAAAGGCAGAGTAACGGTTCAAGTCGACTTCCTTACCAGGTACTTATTATTTCATTGTTATTGTGGATAACTGATTATATGAAATATGGGATACTTAGCTATCCTTTAATCTTGTACACTGGTTTTCACCCACCCCCCTGGGTGTGAATCAGCTACATGATTATCGGGTAAGTTTAATATTGAAAAATGTTATTTTTATTAATAAAATAAATTTTTGAATATACTTACCCGATAATCATGATTTAATCGACCCTCCCTTCCTCCCCATAGAGAACCAGTGGACCGAGGAATAATTGAGGAGGTGTCAACAAGAAGTACTTGAGTACCTGGCCACAGGTGGCGCTGGTAAATACACCCCCTTCTAGTATTGTGATAGCTGGCGTATCCCTCCATAGAATTCTGTCGGGCAACGGAGTTGACAGCTACATGATTATCGGGTAAGTATATTCAAAAATTTATTTTATTAATAAAAATAACATATTTTTTGCTTGTCAAGAAAGTCATGTAAATGAAAAAGGAAATGTTATATAGGATATGTAAATATTCTTTCAAACGAGACTAAAACATTGTATCGTTTATCGCAGTAGATGTGGGATTTTTTTTTCTATTTATGAAAGTTTTAGCTTTTTTATTTTGAAATATTGATCGAAGTTTGGTGAATATGAAGGTTACCTCTTCAATTATTAATAGCAAGCTGTATGATTTAAAAAAATTTAATTTATTTGGCCTTCTATATTGTTATCCATTAAATCATCATTTCTTAAATTGAGGACAGCATTAATATATTTTCGTTATTGAGGTGAGTGACAGAAAAACAGACAGACAGACATACTCCTACCAAAACCAAGTTACAGTATCTTCGCGTCGTGAACACCATTAAACGCCTGGAGAATAGAGACAATTGTTTGTTCTAGCCAAACACAGAAGGATCGTGAAATGGGTGTCCGAAGAATATTAACCTTAATATCATGTTATAAACAGCGTTATTTCCCTGGATGCGCAGCGCGAACAAAACCTATTTTGGGAAGTAAGTTTGTCTTAAAGACGATACTTGGAGCACAATCGGATTTCTCACTTTCCTGTATATCTTAAAGGAACATGTCAATTCTGCAAGGTTCTTTAAGCGAGGTGTTTGGGCTTGGAAAAATACTTGGAAGTAATTCTTATGAATATAAAAGAAAGAATGGCATTACATTTTGTATTTCGTGATATAATTATGAAAAAGAACATAGCTTTTAATTAGTAAATAATGCCATTTGTTCGCCAGAAAATAGTTCTAAGCACACAGCTAGTGAAACGAAAACTTAAATTATATACTACTTTTTTTTCTTTGCAACATAATCCCCAACGAAAACCTGATCGTTGATTGGATAACTTAGGTCTTGGTCTAAGATATTCTTACTAAATAATATCAGAAACAATACAAAGTTATTGTAGATGTTTCCTAAGGCTTACTCGATCCATATGAAAATAATTACTAATTTACATATCACGTTAACAGGTGTTGTTCTGTTGCTTCATTTGAAGAAATCTTCTGTGAATTAAAGTTAAAGGTGATGTACCTCCTTTACAGCATTAACTAACATTCTGTTTTATCTTGATGTGCAGAAAGATATCTCAAAATATTATTCGTGAAGAAATGCTATCATAGCTGATTGATTTGAATTATAGAAAAAAGAAACTCCGCGCCAGCATTTGAACCTGCACAAGGAAGGTCAGTAGTATGACTCACTTTACTTTAAATTTTACTCTTTTTTATTCAGTTCTGTTTCACCTAAATTACCCGCTTCAGGGACCGCAATATTCGTTGGTCCCATACAACAAACTTACAGTATTTTAAGAATCGTTCAGCGTACTTTATTTTGATGAGCAAATCCACACTATTGTAGCGCTAGAAAAAATGAGAAAGACCTCACTTTCATGTAGGAAAAACTTTACAACTCTTACAAAGTAAGAGCTTGTTTCCCAATCTTGGAGCTGTATATTTCAAGGCTGAGCTGCGTCTTGACTTTTATCACTTGAAATCCTCCTTAGCTAAAGTCCAGCTACAAAGAATTGAAATCTGCCTGTGATTAGCGGCGTTGCCACGTTTCTTGTGGCAGTGCCACTAGAAAATTAAATTATCCCCATCTCTATGGACAGCAATGAATTAACATATGAAGATATGGCAATATCTCTAATCTCTAAATATCAGCCCTTTGCTGTTGAAATTGAGTGTGATCGGATTCCATAAAGCTAAATTATCAGCCATACCATTTGCATGGTAGCAGATTGGTCCCAGTCGACCTCAGTGGTTGGTTGGGTTTGCCCGGCTGACGTTCTAGTGAGCATCTATTCTGATGAAACGGGAACTGAAGCCAGACATCTTTTATCATCATCTCCTCCTAAGCCTATTGACGCAAAGGGCCAACTTTGCATCATAAAAGACACATTTTAAACAAACAGTTTAAAACTATGCGCCTGCGCAAGGACAGTGATAAGTGGATAACCGCGTTTGAGTCCAAAATAGTGTTTATGAAAAATACTTTCTTACGGGAAATAAGGAATATTTTCCGTCAAATTCTCTCATTGTTAGGGCTATTTCTCTACGAGCAAGAAACCCACTGCATAGATTAGCCAATTAGTAGGATAAAATTTAAAAATCGTAATTGGCAGGCCATTTTTACGGGGAAATCTCTACAACGGGGCTCAAGAAATAAAAGTTATATAGGGGTATGTTTGAGCTACTGAATTAGAGACAACATTCCTGTAAATGTATAACGTTAGTGGGGGAAACGCACTGGTAGAGAGATAGAAGACTCTCTCTCTCTCTCTCTCTCTCTCTCTCTCTCTCTCTCTCTCTCTCTCTCTATCTATCTATCTTTATTCCTCAAGTGCCACGGAAACAAAATTTAGAATTGATAAGCAAAAGATTTATTAAGTTTCTCTCTCTCTCTCTCTTTCTCTCTCTCTCTCTCTCTTCATTCCTCAAGTACTGCAGAAATGAAAAACTTGTATTAACAAACAATTTATCTAGTCTCTCTCTCTCTCTCTCTCTCTCGCTCTCTCTCTCTCTCTCTCTCTCTCTCTCTCTCTCTCTCTCTCTCTCTCTCTCTCTCTCTCTTCATTCCTCAAGTACTGCAGAAACGAACAACTCTAATTAACAGACAATTTACTCTCTCTCTCTCTCTCTCTCTCTCTCTCTCTCTCTCTCTCTCTCTCTCTCTCTCTCTCTCTCTCTCTCTCTCTCTCCATTCCTCAAGTACCGCAAAAACGAAAAACTTAAATTAACAAACAATTTATTTAGTCTCTCTCTCTCTCTCTCTCTCTCTCTCTCTCTCTCTCTCTCTCTCTCTCTCTCTCTCTCTCTCTCTCTCTCATAAACACACATTCATAGACACATTTAAATGAGGAAGCATGTTTCGTAAGACCTGTCACACTCCTTTTTTACATTTAACATTAATGTTGCAAAGTAACTACTTCCGTAGGAAGCAATTATGACAACGTCCTTCGAGAAACGCCATGGAAAACCAATCCCCGGCCATGTAGAACTCAGAGAACAGGTGTAATTGTGGACATAGTGAATGGAACAGAGGAGATTTAAATCAACTACTGAATCCCTCCCATGCAGTTGAAAGTTACACAATGAAGTCACAGTTGGCTAAAAATATTTCAGTGTTAAGAGTTACAAAAGTTGCAATTCTAAGAGGGTTTCAAGCTCAACAATTCCAATTTAAGAAAGTTTAATTTAAAAGTACTCTATTTTTAAGAGGATTGCGTTAGAAAAAGATACAATTCTAAGAGGTTTTTTAGCCAAAAAAGTTGCCAGAGGGTTTCATGTTATAATTAATAATTCTATGAGGGTTACATGCCAAACCATATCAATGTTAAAATGTTTCTAATCCAAGAAATTTAAATTCTAAGAGGTTTTACTCGTCAAAGAGTTCCAATTATGAGTAGCCTTCCAATCTTAAGAGGGCTCAGTTTCGAGGTTTCGGGCCAAAACAATCCAATTCTAATAGGGTATCATGCTAAATTATCCCAATTCAAAAAGCTTTATGCTGAATTGATCAAATTTTAAGAGCTGTTCAATCCGAAAAAGAATCCTTCTAAGTAGGTTTCAAGCCATATAATCCTATTCTGAAGGGTTGCATGCCTAACAGATATAATTCTAAGAAGGTTTCATGCCAATCGGATACAATTCTAAGAGTTTTGCACTGCAAAATTCTCCATTCTAGTGAGTTTCATATGAAATGCCTGGTCAAGAGCATGTTTCTCTATATTTTCCTCAGAAGATTTTAGAAATTTTTTTGCGCCTTGATTTATAACAGGGTTGGTAATTCATGGCCTTTGTCAGTGACCATAATTCTGTCCCGATTTTTACAGCGTGCATTTACAGTGCATGAAGGTATAACGACAAGTAATGGCTTTAGAAGGAAATGGGAAATTGATTGGCCTAATTGAAAAGATATAAATGCTGTGAGATTATTTTTTTCGTACCCTTATAAAAAATACAATGAATTACTTATTTTATTAACAATATCAATATTGAGCTTTTGATCAAATCTTGGCTCCATATGAGTTTATAGGAAATGTGAATATAGAAAAGAAACCTATATAATGTAACCATTTTACCTGGAGAAATAGCTCCTCATATCTACTGAAGTTATTTGAATTTCTCAAAATTTCTCTGATGCTTAGCTAGAAAAGGGTTTGACTATTCACTTAACTATATTGAATAAATATTCTACCTTATTGTATTATGAATTTACATTCTTTAAAAGATAAACCTTATTTTTCTGCTCAACTAATGCAAAAACACATTCTTAATACCTTTCACAAAATGAAAATCTCTCGTCTATTGAAAATAACAGTCCTTTGCTATATATTATATAAATAGAAATTTTTCCTACTGAAATTAAAACAAAATTTACAGGTAAGAAATTAATGAATGAAATCTTACACTGTCAAACTGCTCTTATTGAAAGATGCTGGATATAGTTATTTGAAATGTTTAGCAACTCATGAGAGTGACTTTTATCTCGCCTTTTCTTTCTTTGATTTGCAACCATGTGCTTTTGTTAAACCTTACAGCCTCGAATAGCCTAAGCTTCATATATATTAGCTTTGAGCTACAATATATTATATTATATTATATTATATTATATATATACTGTATATATATATATATATATATATATATATATATATATATATATATATATATATATATATATATATATATATATATATATATATATGAACTCAGGAAGTGGCTATGGTGTAAGAATTGTTTAAAAAATTATTAATAAAATCTCTATGGAGGCAAAGGAGAAGCACATACCCATCAAAAACAGATGTGGATCAGTTATAACAACAGAAGATAAAGAAAGACACCGTTGAATGGAACACTTTAGTGAGGTTATGAATAGCTGATATGAAGGGAATAACTTGATTGATATTTGAAACTGATGAAGATCTTAATGTCCTCATGAATGAATTCATTGTATTTGAATTCAAAGCTATCCTCAAAACACTAAAGAGATGGAAAGCCCCTGGATACGATGGAATAACTACCAAGATGATACTGGCTGAAAATGATGTGACTCCAAGGGTACTTACAAGATTATTTTATAGAAGATGTCATGAAGATCAAAACCAGATGAATGGGAGTTAGGAGTGTTAGTGAAAATGGCAAAGAAAGGAGACTTGACTGATTGGAATAATTACTGAGGCATAACACTTACGTCTGTTGTTATGAAAATACATAGTAAGCTTATTCTGAAGAGACCAGGGAGAAAGATTGATGAAAAGCTGAGAGATGAACAAGAAGGATTTAAAAAAGATAGAAGATGCACTGGCCAAATTTTCATCTTGAAACATGTTGTACAACAATGCATATATTATAAAATCCCTTTTTTGATGGCATTTGTGGACTATGAAAAGGTCTTTGATAGTGTACACCAGCCAGTTTTATGGAGAGTCTTGCGTTATCATGGAATTCATCTTAAATATGTGAATTTAATTATGTCTCTTCATGAGCATAGCAAGTGCAAAGTTAATGTTAATGGAGTCTTATCGAGTAAATTTCTGATGAAAAGCGGAGTACTCCAAGGGAATGTGTTTTCACTTATGTTTTTTATCCTCCTCATGGATTTTGTAATGTGTAGAACAGTCGGAAAAGATGGAGAAGGATTGGACGGGATTGGTGATAGGAATTTAGCAGGCTTAGAATATGATGGTGATGCTGTCCTTGTTAACAAAATACCACAGGATTTGCAATGCCTGCTTATCAAAATCCATGAAATATCACACGAGGTTGGACTGAAGATGATTAGAGGAGAATATGCAATGGAAGATGAAATATCATTGGAAGGAGAAATGATTAATGGGGTAGAATCATTTAAGTATTTAGGGACTATGTACTGTAATACAGGGTCATTAGAATTAGAGTTTAGTGAAAGATTGATAAAAAGGAAATCAGATAATGGCTAAGTTAAGTAAAATTTGGAAATCAAATCGCCTGAATAATACATAAAAAAATCAGACTATATATCAGTTCAGTGAAATCGGTGTTACCCTATGGGCACGAGCCGTGGTGTGACAATGAAACAATCTCCAATAGATTTGGAAGATTTGAGAACAAAGCCCTCAGAGAATATTGGGAGTTAAATGGCAGGACAGGATTAGAAATGATACATTAAGAGAGATTACTCGAGTGTCGTATGTGGATAAGACCATGATGAAGGGAAGATGGAGATAGTTTGGCCATGCTCTTCGCACACCCCAAGAAAAATTAGTTCACCAAACCTTTAGCTGTGCTCCACAAGGCACTAGAATAGTTGGAAGCCTAGACCTACATAGCAGAGAACTATGAAGCGCGAAGTAGGAGATGAGGATGATGAGGATTGGAGATGTATTGAATTAAAAGCTCAAGATCGAGACTACTGGCAAAATCTAACCGAGGGCCTTTGCGTCAATAGTTGTAAGAGGAGATGATGATGATGATGATATATATGTGTGTGTATGTGTGTGTGTGTTTGTACGCAATTCGTCAAAAATAGCAGCTAAATATTTAAGAAGATATACATGCATTCGCAACTCCCTCTTAACAGGGTATGACTACTGCCTCTTCCCTTATATGAGGGATGTTTTATATATATATATATATGTATATATATATATATATATATATATATATATATATATATATATATATATATATATATATATATATATATATATATATTTGTGACTTGTGTGTGTACAAACCCCACACACTCGTGATGGGGAAATTGCCTTCTATTTGGGACTGCTACTGATGGCGACCATTGATTGTTATAAGTTCAATCTGAGCTGGTCCCATGCCAGCACGGGATATTGATCGTAAGCGCCCTTCCCTCCCCTCCCCCTCTTATGTGCTGGAGGTTATTTTGCGCCTGTTCCACGAATAATTTATCCTAATATGATCTTTGGGTCAAAAGGCATTTTGAAAAAAATCAATTTTGGTATTCTGATGACTTTTGATGTTGAATCATAGCCAAGCTTTTCTGAAAAGGTGTGATAAGGTTTGATAGCTGGCTGTGATGAACAGTCAGAGAGAAGCGAGGGAAGTGTCAAATGCTAAATAAAGTCTATTACATTTAAAAAGGGTTTGTTCGCCTCTTCATACCTTTCCCTCTATAGATGGATGAATGAACGGGCAGTTTATCCTGTGAATCATGATTTCATATACATGAATGTCTGTGATTAAAAGCTCTAAAAATTCTGTGAAAAATTTTATTTGATGCACCATTTGAATTATATATGTAACTATTTAATAATTCATTTATGATACTTGATGATGCTAATGAATGGTTAATCTCTGTTAGTGTTTTACATGGAATTTAAGAAGTTTGAAATATAAGATGTTATTTAAAAGATGTGAAATAGACATGCCGACATGATGGTTGAAATCCTGCTTCTATGAGTATCTCCTGATTTCTATTTTTTTTTTTTAATCTATTTACAACTTTGCTTGCTTTTAAATCCAAATTCTTTATCACGCTGTTTTTTTTCGAGAAATGTAAAATGTTAGTTCGTTAAACTGTTAAATACCTTACGATTAGCATCTTTCCCATTGGTTTTGTACTTTATTTGAAAATCTTTCTATTACTGCCTCATAAATTTAATGTATAACTTTATATGTGACACTTAAACATACCCTAAATTACTGTTGAGCCCCTTGACATGGCCTGTTTTCTTCAATTCTTGTTTTGTTTATTTATTCATTCACAGTTTTAAGAGTATAATTACATTCCCTTGGTAGGTTACTCATAGTTGATAGTCAGCACAATTCCTTTCCATATATTTTTGTGTAAATATCGTGTAATCTCCTATTCTTGGGGTAATGTGTTTGCATCATACAATATCTTCCTTTCCACCGTCTGTTGTTACTCCTTTCATGATAACATCACCTCGTTTCATGATAACATCACCTCGTTTTCACATTACGCTCTATTCAGAAATGCCTATTGATATTTCCACAATCTTTATTCAGTGAAGAGTTCTATAATTATTCCTTATTGAATCGGCCATTTTATAAACAGCAATGCCCTCCTTTAATTAACCTTTATATTCATTTTCATATAATAGATAACCTATGGCAACATATACTATTTTTAACACCCTCCTTACCCTTATCACTTTCACTTGTGCTCTGCGTAATACTTCATCTCTTCAATAACCTATGATCTTTCTTTGAAAAGGACTCTAATTTCTATTTTCGAAACTGACTCCAAATTAAGCAGTATCTATGACGATCGGATCTCTCTCTCTCCCCCCCCTCTCTCTCTCTCTCTTTCTCTCTCTCTCTCTCTCTCTCTCTCTCCTCTCTCTCTCTCTCTCTCTCTCTCTCTCTCTCTCTCTCTCTCTCTCACAATGTAATGTATTCCCATGAAAGTAAATAGGGTTCCCTTTAATATCATCTTTAGGGCCAATACAAAATATCTTCGATAACAACGTCCTCTACAGCGCATGAAAGGAAGCGTCACACCCCTAAAAAAAAAAAAAAAAAAAAAAAAAAAAAATCTAATGGCATTAAAGTAGATTTAGACGGGATAGAGATCTATTACCTTATTAGTGTTAATCATTAGCCGCTCTATAGACTGGCTTTGTCAAGATTCGTGACCTCCCTTTGTTCATCCTTTTATGTTGGTCCGTCGGTGATTTCTTTTTTCTTTTTTATCTTCGTTCCTTTGAGAATGATCTATCTGGGACTGGTGATATTCGTTTTAAGCGTCACCTGACGTTTCTTTGATGGGATGCTTTCGGTTGTCAGTCGTGAGGAAAAAGATGTTATCATGCTTCCATATGAGTGTTACATCCTTGTTTCCTATATGATTCATTAAGACACGAAAACACAAGAAGATTATTGGGTGTCAAACGGTAGGATCTACAGCGATTGTCGATACGTTTTTTTAAGAAATTATAAAAATATGTGTTTCACATCACATATAATGTAACATAAAATCAATAGAATTATATATGGCTTTATATAAATACTGTATATATATATATATACATATATATATATATATATATATATATATATATATATATATATATATATATTATATATATATATATACATATATATATATATATATATATATATATATATATATATATATATATATATATATATATATATATGTATATATATATATATATATATATATATATATATATATATATATACATATATATATGTATGTATATATATATATATATATATATATATATATATATATATATATATATATATATATATATATATATATATATATATATATATATATATATATATATATATATATATATATATATACAGAGAGAGAGAGAGAGAGAGGAGAGAGAGAGAGAGAGAGAGAGAGAGAGAGAGAGAGAGAATGTTTTTCGTTAAAGGGGTGATTTCATGAAGCTTTAGCCATCCCTTTCTAGTTTGTGATTTATTCATAGGTAAAAGTAACATCATATCTTTACCTCCAAGGATCCAAGAGCTGATAGTATTCATAGTTAATTCCCCATATAAATATAACCAACGATCCTTAACGCCACCTATGTGAATATATATATATATATATATATATATATATATATATATATATATATATATATTATATATGTATATATATACATATATATATATTATGTATATATATATATATATATATATATATATATATATATATATATGTAAATATACATACATATATATATGTATATATATATATATAGAGAGAGATATATATATATATATATATAAATATGTATATATATATATGTATATATATATATATATATATATATATATATATATATATATATATATATATGTGTGTGTGTGTGTGTGTGTGTATTTATACATTATGTATGTATATATATATATATATATATATATATATATATATATATATATATATATGTATATGTTATTACTAGCTTAGCTATAATCCTAGTTGGAAAATCTGGATGCTATAAGCCCAAGTTGTCCAACAGGGCCAGCAGGAAAAATAGCAGAGTGAGGGAAGTAAATCAGGAAATAGTAAAGTTTATGAGAAGTAGTTAGCAATTAAAATAAAATATTTTAAGAACAGTAACAATATTAAAACAAATTTTTCACATATAAACTTTAAAAAAAGATACTTATGTCAGGCTGTTCAACATAAAAACATTTGCTGCAAGTTTGATCTTTGAAGTTCTACCGATTCAACTACCTGATTTGGAAGATCATTTTACAACTTGGTCACAGGTGGAATAAAACTTATAGAATACGGTTTATATATCCACTTATACATATCCATAATGGCGTGCAGAAATGGCCGAAGAACAGCAACGCTGTTGCTGTCAGGTGACCTGTGGCTCTGCATGACCCCGGCATCAGAGCGGTCATGATAGCATGACCTCCACACATAGTGGTGTCTGTGATTGTGTATGTATGTGCGTATGTTTTTCTGTGTGTATTTATGTATGTGAATAGATTTTGGTATGTGCAATCTTCGTAGGATCTCTGATATTTTGAAATATTTTCTCATTTTCCATTTTCATTTTGTTATAAAGGTTAAAATATTTGTAAAAGGAGTTATAAAATAACGTATATAAGAAATAACTCGATCACTGAAGTGATAAACTAAATGAAGGTAAACGATCACCGTTATTTTAACCAAAGGTCTAGACACGGATTATCTAAAAAAAACTATACAAATACGAGGATTCTTAGAAAAAACACAAACTCTCACAATCATATACTGTATACACACACACACACACACACACACACACACATATATATATATATATATATATATATATATATATATATATATATATATATATATATATATATATATATATATATATATATATATATATATATATATATATGTGTGTGTGTGTGTGTGTGTGTGTGTACGATATATATGGAATATATAGTCTATAGATATATACAGTATATTATATAATTTATTATATAATTACATATACAATATGAGTTTAATATATACACAGTATACACACACACAAACACACACACACACACACACACATATATATATATATATATATATAGAGAGAGAGAGAGAGAGAGAGAGAGAGAGAGAGAGAGAGAGAGAGAGAGAGAGAGAGAGAGAGAGAGAGAGAGAGAGAGAAATTGTTGATATCACTTTCGTAACCAAACTTATTTCATTTAAGTAGTGTCAATATGAGAGCCTCTCACTAATTATCCCAATCCCTGATATCTCGCAGGACGAAAAGAACCAGATCCTGACGACGAATTGCTGGCTGACCCAGATTTGGACTGACGCTCACCTGACCTGGAATGCCACGGACTTTGGCGGCATCCACGTCATCAGAGTCCCATTCCAGAGAGTTTGGAAGCCTGACATCATCCTCTATAATAAGTAAGTACTATTTTTTCGTGTTGATTACGTGTGAATACTTGAATACCCTTACAAACAATTTATTTTATTGGTCCTTAAACTTTAAAGACCATCGACCCCTTCTCAGAGTCCTTGCCCCTTCATCTACCTTTTCCCCTTCCTCGGCATGCATATAAATAGATAAATAAATAAGTATATAAAGATGAACGCGGTAATACAAAAAGTTATTTTGTTTGTTAGGGTAGAAATTCCTTCGCCATTTTCTTCATTCTTTTATCGGAAATATTAATTTAATGATGTTATTTTATTTGTTTTTCAATGTCTTACCTCTCTCCATGTGTTTGAAATTTTTATGTGCATAGAATTAACAATAATGATAATGTCAATGATGGGAGAAATGCAATCGATGAACATCAGCAATAATATTTCTAGTTGGGGCTGCTAAAAAAAGCTAGCAAGTTCGTATGCTACTTGTATTTGTATTACCTTGTCTAAATGAACCACCAATTTCAACCATCGAATATTTTATTTTTTGATTTCATGCATCGTTTTTTCTTATAGGAATGTAAGACTTTAAGTCAAATGTTTAGTCAACTCCACTTTGACCTAAACGGTCCTTCTAAATAGTCACATCGATCACATTTTAGTGGTGTCCATATCGACCATTATGGTGACTCCCTGCTTTTAGTTGAACATCATCTGCTAGGTTGATATAAGACCTGATATTAAGCAAGTGGGTATTTTATTGATTTATTTATCTTATGCAATCTATGATAAATGAGCTGATGGTACGTATGCAGGTAAACATGGAATGCGTAATATAGGGCATATTGAAGAGGTACTCTCTGGCTACATTTTTTCGGGGTAATTTTTTTCCTTGGCCTTACATTCACTCTTTTTGAACACGGCAGGAATAATTGGGAAAGGGAGCCGTTCTATTACGTTTTTCTCAGGCTCAAGAGCATTCGTTGATATTGCTACTGTTAGGTGGAATTGTTCTAGGGTAGAAACTGTTAAATACAAGGAACACTAAGAGAGAGAGAGAGAGAGAGAGAGAGAGAGAGAGAGAGAGAGAGAGAGAGAGAGAGAGAGAGAGAGAGAGAGAGACAGACAGACAGACAGAGAGAGGGGCAGGGAGCGTAGAGTGATGGGATGCCATGCAAATTTGATTAAAAACGGAGCCAATTATGTAAGGGTTTGATTATATTTTGAAAGAAAATCGCCAAAATTAAAGCCGATCGTTTTTTTTTTACGAAAATCACAGACACAAAAAGATTTGCTTTCATGAGTGAAAAGTGAGTCCTATATGTGCCTTCCTATCAGCTTTCGAAGTTTTAGATAAGGCCTTTGTTTTCATGACATTTAGTTCGTGAGCCTTGGACACTGATTTGAATATTAGAAAATAATTCGTAGAAAATGGAAAGGCACAAAATATAACAAAACTGACGCATTGAATTCATTTCATCGGAAATTTACTTGTCATGTGGAATTTACTGCCATCTTCAATTTTTCTTCAGAAAGTTAAGTTCTACCTAATCTTTAGGAATATGTGGTGGGCTGAATTTAGACGAGGGCCAAAAGATAATAGGAAAATTAAGTCCTTGCAGGTCATTCACACTAGAAGTGCAGCGGATATGATAGAACCACAACAACAAAATTGGAAAACCGTTACGAAAGGTCTAATAATTTAAGCCAAAAAAGAATATTTCCCACTTTAAAAAAAAATATTCGTTATATAATTGAAAAGCAGAAATAATAGAGGTGTTGGTGGTGGATCAAATTGATGTAGGGATAAAATATGTTTTGTACAAGCAACATACTTCGAGTTTCTCATTCTGTATTGGAAGAACTTCGCTCCTTCAATATTAGAGTGTTTGCAATAAAGCTGTCCAGTGAATTCAGCATCATAAATAATAATAATAATAATAATAATAATAATAATAATAATAATAATAATAATAATAATAATAATAAAAATTACTATCATTATTATTATTATTATTATTATTATTATTATTATTATTATTATTATTATTATTATTATTATTATTATTATTATTATTATATGAATTTTTATTATTATTATTATTATTGTTATTATTATTATTATTATTATTATTATTATTACTATTATAGAACGATACTATAAACTTCAACTATAAAAAGCATTCGATAAATTGAAGCAATGATGAAGAGGACAACTAAATTAGCTGAATAAGCAAATAATCTCAATCATTCAAATCAGTTTTGTCTGTATAGGAAATATTTTTTTTATTTATACCATAATACATTTGTTCAAAAACGTGAACAAATTAAAAGAAAAATAAAGAGGACATATATTCCTGCTATGGGCCTCTTCAGATGACTTTCTTCCTTAAATATTGACTGAGGAATAAGAATTTTTGTGTTCAACAAATAAAATTACTGTTTATTAAATAACAAAGTAAATTAAAAAATCAAAGACTGTTAGAAAACTATTCTAGCGTATCATCATATGTTTATGTTAGAAAAATTATATGAAAAGATCCACACACATACACACATGCAAGCAGCGTATGTGTACTTGAACTATGTGTATAAAACATCAAAACGTTCGTTAACGTGAATACATATTGTCCAATCCATACATGCTGCCCCCGCATACAAATACATTAATCTCCCTCTGAAACCTTAGTCCTCTTTTATTGGAATTCAAAAATGTGAAACTGGGGCCCACGAGTTTTATTCTTTTTTTTCTTCCTTTTTCTATTACTTAGGATTTTGTAGCATCAGTTGCGCATAGATTTGAATATATATATATATATATATATATATATATATATATATATATATATATATATATATATATATATATATATATATATATATATATATATATTTATATATATATATATATATATATATATATATATATATATATATATATATATATATATATATATATATATATATATACTGTATATATATGTATATATATATATATATATATATATATATATATATATATATATATATATATATATATATATATATATATATATATATATATATATATATATATATATATATATATATATATACATATATATATATATATATATATATATATATATATATATATATATATATATATATATATATATATATATATATATATAACGGATTTTGAGCGAAGCGCAAAATCTATTTTTGGGTGAGATGGCCATGTCGTCCTGATGGAAGTTCCTATAGGGTAGCTTCCTAGGGTATATTACAACTACGGCGATATTCCCAGAGAATTTACCTTAAGGTACCAGAATTCTAACTCCTGGAGCGAGTATCCCTCGTGAAAGGGATATCGCGACATATCAGAGGATGTATTCTAGACACGTCACATGGCAATATACATCCTGGACAGAGATATCGTCTCGTAGGAGGTGATTGACGAGATACGAATTCGGGAAAGAAAAAGGGGGAGCCGCTCCCAAGGCTTCCCTATCCCCCGATTCGTATGCGTGCCTGGCGCCAATCCTGGCGCCATCTGTATTCCTTGTAGCGTACACGAGGTGCTACAGATATTGTATGTAGGGAGGGGTCCTACAGCCCTTTCTTAGAAAGGGAAGGGCGGGTCCATCAGGACGACATGGCCATCTCACCCAAAAATAGATTTTTCGCTTCGCTCAAAATCCGTTTTTTGGGCTCAAGCCATGTCGTCCTGATGGAAGTGTACCAGAGCATTACTGTATCTGTGGATTGTCAGAACGTGCCGTACTCCCCGGAGGTAATTTTTTCCCGGTCGACTAGACCTAGAGACCTAAGATGTTACCGTTATACATCTTTTCAACTAACTATAAACTATGTTAGAGCTTCCTGCCCCCTACAGGGAAGAGTCCTACTGAACTCTGGAAAAGTCTCGAAGAGTACATATATCTATGTATGAATACCAGGCAAGCTAATATAGTGGTCTCGCCCTATATTAAGTAAAGCATAGTTTGTAAAGGACCACTGCGTCAATATGAAATATCGACCAGTTTTCCGCACAATACTTGTATTAGACAAAGGTTTTATATCCGCATAGGAGGAAAACAAATGCAACATAGCTTGCATAAAGGAACAATTCTATTAGAATTATCCCAGAGAAGGTACATAGAATGAATGCTCAATTATACCAATAAATTGACACAGGTGAAGGAGACGCAAGGTTCTCAAGAACCAGATTATTGACAGGCAATAAATAGACAGGTTAACCACAATTATATATATATATATATATATATATATATATATATATATATATATATATATATATATATATATATATATATATATATATATATATATATATAAGAAGAGGATATCCCAAAACTTTAAGCATAAGTATGATAGTAAACAGAGCTTGTTTGTCTGAAAGAAAAAACATTAGATGCCACTTTTAAGATACCGAAGTATCAAAGTCACAAAAGCCTGTATTACAAATCAATGACATTAGCGTTAGAAACGCTCGGCACACATGTCTGCACTTATGCTAGGTTCACCTTCGGAAATGGAACAGTCTGGATGGGCAACACAGTGCCCTCACTTAGTTTGTAGTACAGTATGTAACTACACACTCACCCTGGAATTAATTGTCCCAATTAAGACCACTGTTCCTCGCAGAGTTAAACAGTAGGGTTAACACCGCGACCCACTGCTACCACAGATCTCTTTTAGTTCCTCTACTTACTTCGCATAGTGGCGAAAGAACACTCTGGAAGACTTCCAGCCAGTGTATGAACGGAGATGTTCAAAATCCATACAATTAAAGAAATTTAAGAATGAGGCAACTTTCCTCGGATCGTGACCTGCGGGTGTATTGTCAGGATCCGCTCTGCGAATAAAATATGTGATTTTCGCTCTGAGTTGATTCAGAGATAAATTTGAGCCTGATGTCTCTCCCCTGAATAGTTTACCACCCTTGAAGTCTGAAGTTCTATGAAGATAGACCTTTAGGCATTCTACTGGACATAGAGATGCATCTTCTTTCAGAGGGCAGATTCTCCAGGGACCCCACCTGTTGGTGGGTAACTCATTCTTGGCGAGAAACGTAGGATCCGGAAACAGGTTCAGTTCTTCCCCATCCAGGAACTGAACACGACCTGCCTCTCTCGAGAGGCTACAATCTCACTAACCCTGGCCCCGGACGCGAGTGCAAAATAGGAAAATAACTTTTTGTGTCAAATCCTTTAACGCACACTCTTCATTGCTCAACAGAGAAGCGAAATGAAGAACTTGTCTAAAGACCATGAAATGGGCTTTGGAGGTGCTGAAGGTCTGAGCCTAGCACAGGCTTTCGGGACTTTATTAAAGATCTCGTTACCTAGGTCGACCTGGAAGGCATATAGAATGGGTCTTGTCAAAGCAGACTTACACGCTGAAATCGTGTTCGCTGCCAACCCTTGAACATGGAGGTGGGGAAAAAAGATAAGCAGAAGTCTGTCAAGATCTCCTGCGGAATCTTCGCCTTGACAAAAGGCCACCCATTTTCTCCAAGATGACTCATATTGCCTTCTAGTAGATTTGCATTTATATTCCTCAGGGAAGTCTATACTGGCTTTCGAAATCCCGAAACGCTTTCTCACCGCTAGGGAGAGAAAATCATGAACTGCAGGGTCCGGGTTTTCTGTAATGAAGCGCAGACAGTTGACTTCTGGACTCGCTGGGTCTGAACTGGATCTGGTAGTGGTACAAACTTCAGCTACAGTTCCAATGCCAGGAGGAACCACAGGCTGTTCGGCCACTTGTGGGCCACTATTGCCGCTACCCTTTGAAGGATCTCAGTTTGTTGAGGACCCTCAACAGAAGGTTGTGAGGAGGGAACAGATAAATCTTGGACCATCTGTTCCAGTCGAGGGACATCGTGTCCACTGCTTCCGCTAAGGGGTCCTCGTACGGGGCACGTAGAGGGGCAACTTCTTGTTGTCTTTCGTCGCAAAGAGGTCTATCTGCAGTTCTTGGACTGATTCAGAATGAAGGAGAATGATCCTGCGTCTAAGGACCATTCCGACTCTATCGGTGTGAACCTGGATAGAGCGTCCGCTGTCACATTGCGGACTCCTTGAAGGTGAACTGCCGACAGGTACCACTTCTTCTTTTCCGCCAATCTGAAGACGGCCAACATCACCTGGTTGAGAGGGGGTGACCTCGATCCTTGTCGATTCAAGTATCTCACAACTACCTTGCTGTCTATTACCACTTTATGTGGAACGAATGACGCGGGGAGACTTTCTTTAAGGTAAGGAGCACTGCCCTAGCTTCTAGAAAGTTTTATGAGAAAGGTCTTGAATAGCCTGGACCAAGTCCCCTGGACTTTTTTCCCGATGAGAGTGACCTCCCCATCCCTCCTTCGAGGCGTCTGAGTGAATCGTCACCGACGGGGGAGGTGGCTGAAGAAGAACCTGACTTCTTTAGATGTCTGGCTTGGGACCAAGGCCTGAGAAGAGTACTTAGCCGAAGCAGCTGGTCTTCTCAGATCTCTTCACGCGTTTGATGCATAACTTCTCCAAACTCCGATTGCATCCTTTAGCTGTGCTCTTAACACTGGGTCTGTCACCGAAGCAAACTGGAGAGAGCGCAGTACTCTCTCCTGCTCGTGTCTTGATATCCTTTCGGAATCTTGAAGTCTCTTGACAGAACCCGCTATCTCCTTCCTTTTCTTCGCCGGGGTGGAGAAACGGTGTGACAAAAGGTCCCAGTGGATCTTAGCCACTGGAACTTTTGAGATGGAGAAAGTCGAGACTTTTTCTGTTGATCTTGAAGCCTAGGTACTCTAGGAACTGGATCACTTGACTAGAAGCTTGCAAGCATTCTGTCTCGGATGCTGCCCACACCAACCAGTCGTCCAGGTAGGCTACTACCTGAATTCCCTTTAGGCGAAATTGTTTGAGAGCTACGCTCGCAAGCTTCGTAAAAATCCTTGGGGCTATGTTTAGCCCGAATGGCATGGCTCCGAAGGCGTATAGTCTTCGTTGTAGCCTGAACCCTAGGTAGGGGGAGAGTTGATATCTAATTGGAATGTGCCAGTAGGCGTCTGACAAGTCTATAGAGACGGAATATGCCCTCTTGGGCAGTAAGGTCCTTATGTGTTGCAGTGTTAGCATTTTGAATTTGCAATTCACTATGAACTTGTTAAGTGGCGACAAGTCCAGAATGACTCTGAGCTTTTCCGAGTCTTTCTTGGGAACACAAAACAGCCTCCCTTAGAAATTGATGGGCTTCACCCTTTTTCTCCAACCGTTCTTGAACGTACTCCTCCATAACGGGGGTGGAGTGTTGGAAAAACCGAAGGTACAGGGGTGGAGTGCTGTACCAGCTACCGCCCAGTCCATTCTTGAGTAGGCTGTGGGCCCAGGGATCGAAGGTCCACCGATCCCGAAATTTCAGAAGTCTCCCTCCTACCGGTATCACCTCACTTGGACTGCCGTCCTGAGGTCTTGCCTTCCTGACCACGACCACCCCTGAATCCCCTTCCCCTTGAGGGGCGTCTAGACGAGCCTCTGGCTGCTCCTCTAGGCTTTGCTCGAAAGGAAGTAGACTGCCCTTCGAACGCTGGGGTGAATGCCGTGGACTGTGTCGACACGGCCTGGGGTACCCACTGAAAGGTGGTCGGGGTTTGTGCCACGATCTGGGGCACTGGGGGCAATGGCAATTGCAGTTGCTGTTGCTGTCTAAGAGGCTTGGCTGGCCGAGACGGTAGCCTAGTCCTCATAGTCTTCCTCTTTGGTTGAGGACCCTCATCCGGGGAAGACTTTCTTTTGATAGCCAGGCCCCACTTCTGGAGAAGGTTTCTATTCTCCAAGGCGGCTTTATCAACAACTTCTTTGACCAAGTCGGTAGGGAAAAAGGTCTTTTCCCCAAATGTTGGAGGAGATTAGTTTCTTTAGCTCGTGCCTCACCGTAGCCGAGGTAAACACGAACTCCCTACAAGCTCTCCTTGCCTTGACGAAGCCATAAAGGTCCTTCGTCACTGTGGCCAGATGAGGCTTGGCCACTACCATGAACATTTCATGGACCTTGGGGTCACTTGCCATCGTCTCAAGAGTAGTCTGAAGAGACATTGAGGCAGTCAGTCTTTCTTTTGTATCGAACTCACTTCGCAAAA
The DNA here is from genome assembly GCF_036898095.1 of Palaemon carinicauda. Classification (NCBI taxonomy): domain Eukaryota; kingdom Metazoa; phylum Arthropoda; class Malacostraca; order Decapoda; family Palaemonidae; genus Palaemon; species Palaemon carinicauda. Next base: position 70,691,073 of record NC_090736.1, read on the forward strand.
GAAAGTCAGACAGCTTAGGGAGGTCCTTGCCAAACTGACGTCCGGCAATATCAGCCTCCAACTTCCCCACTGAGAACGTAAGATGGACGTCCTTCCAGTCTTTGTGGTCCATAGGCAGGGCCAGCGACAAGGGTTTACACTCCTCTAGGGAGGGGCAAGACTTGCCGGCCTCGATTGCTTTTAGTACAGCCAAAAACCCTTTCTGTAAAAGGGGGAAGGCTCTAGTAGGCGAGGACACAAAGGAAGGAAGCTTCCTATTCAATGCAGCTACCTTTGAGTTAGAGAAGCCCCTCTCTTTCATCGAGGATGAAAGTAGAGCTTGAGCCTTAGCATGGTCCATCACTATGACCTCCTTCGGCTCTGTCTCCTCCTTTGAAGCTGGTTCCTTCCTCAGCATGACATAACAGTCCGGATATGATGCCTTGCTGGGCCAGAATTCCACCCTCCAGGGGAACTGAGCCCAGCTTATCCGAGATGACGATCTTTCCAGTCGTCATCGGCATGTGCTCAGCATACCTCCATGGGTTAGCATCTGAGCAAAAGGGAAGGTCTTTCACATTGAGCTTTTTCTGGGGCCCATGTGATTCTGCAAGGCACTGCATTCGCAGTTCCATTGCAGCCGCCTTCTCCTGATTCTCCTTCTGCATTTGTTGGATCATTCCAACAATAGAAGAGAGGGCCTGTCCCAGCTCTACTGGGAGACCGGCCGATGTAGAGGGGCTTGAACTTCATCCTGGGCTTCTGCCAGGAGGTCTTCCTCCTGACACCCGTCCACATCAGACATCCTGTCATTTAGCAGGATGTCTTGCATCGCGACCGCGACTTCAGCATCCACATGGATCGGAACTTAGGGGATCTCCTCTTGAGGCTGGGGAATCACTGCATCAGCTGATGCCTTAGGGAAAAGATACGCCCTCATCTTCTCACTTGGAAGATAAGGGCCAGAAGTGTTCTTTTGGAAGCCCCTTACCCAGGTACGAAGCTTCTTCCTAGCTATTTAAATGTCTCATTAATCAGGTTAGTGCACACAGTACATACCTGAGGGTCCCAATACCGGAGATCATCCTTGGAGACAGCGTATGCTGCGTGTCTCCTACAAAACTCATATCCGCAGAGGTTCTTGCTGCTGACATTGCAGAAAGCACTTCCCCACTTCGGAGTGTCCTTCTGTAAAGAGAAGAAATTTCCATGAGTATCAAGTGAACTATGTATCACTGGATATGCATAGTATAGCATAACAATTCAGCAAGGAAAGACACACACTTGTGTTTCCCTCACAACCCATTGTTGCAGCCTTCCAGATAATAAAATAAAAAATGGTTTATCTCTTCTAGAGTAACCAATGCAAGGTTTCCAGAGAAAACAGGTGGAGCTCACACCTAAGCAATGATTTTAAAATCCTGGATAATAGACAGGGAAGAACTCAGCTTCCTATCTGAGGGCAACAGCAAAGGGATGTGCAAGAAAACACAATAGTGTTAGAAGATACAGTGCTGTACCAAAACCTTTACTATAGTTTTCTTCTTACTGTATATGCTATACAGAAGAATACTAGTACAGTATAGGGGGATGTGTGTCGGCCTGCCTTTGCCGGCCGGCACACACCACAACTAGCTTTAAAGTAAACTACTTAACAGCTATAGGGTGGCAGCACTCTGGTTCAAATGCCTGTGCCGGTCGGCAGCAACTGCCGGCCGGTAACAGCCAGTGTTGACCGGCAATGGCTGCCGGCCAGCAACTACACAAGGTAGTACCCAGCTGCCGGCCACACTCTTGGTGACCGGCAGACAAGGACTGACATAAGCCGGCCGGCAAAGGTACAAGACCGATGCCAGCCGGCAGCAAAAGAACCAGAGGACTACACCTGCCCGGCTGCCGGCCTCATAGGCCGGTAGCCGGCCTCAGGTACAGCACTAGAAGAAAAAAAAAATGGATGCCGGGATAGGAGTGTACACAACCTCCAAGCCCGGCAACCGAAAGAGTGCATATAAGGAAGGGGAGAAACTAATTCAGGCTTCCTTGACCAATGCCGTCCGGCTCTGCCGGCAGGCATGGATGAGGGACCAAGAGAGGTCCGGGCAGCACTCGAAAACATAAGACCCTTGCCGGCCAGCAGCTCTGCCGGCCGGCAATGGGCTGAGTCAATTCCACATCCCAACCTATACTAGGTCCAGAAGTAGAACGACGTACAGTACAGTAAGACCCCTGCCGGCCAGCTCTGCCGGCCGGCAAGGTACAGTACAGTAATGGCTAGGCTATTACGGAGATAGAGGGGGAAGGGACAAGAGGGTCCTGCCAACCTTGCTTTAGTGACAGATCACCCGCAGCCAAGAAACTTATCTTAGCCTAAGGGAGATCTAAGGGGAAAGGCCAGCAATACTTGCCAGCTTCCAGAGCACCAAAGCAAGGAAGGCGTTGCTACTCCCAAGGGAAGAACTTATCCTCCCCCGAGAACAGCAACAGGACTAGTCTGGTAGATCACAAAAGAAGGAATCATAACTACAGAAACCTTCGGTAGTGACCTAAGGGAACTAAGCTCCCTTTGTATGTGTTAGGTCAGCGAGGGGGACTCTGCCCCAAGCCAGACAACACAGACTCAGACTAAAAAACTCTGTTGTTCTGTCCCTCTTGAACCATAACTACAGGAACAGGAAGGTACAGTAACACCCTAGTATAGTTTTATCGAAAATAAATTCGGAAAAAACCACTTAGGGATAAGCCCAAGGCTTAAACAGAGGGAAAGGGATTGCATACCTTCTCCGAAGAAAAGAAAGCAATGGGGGAGTATGATAAAGTATACTAAGGCTCCATAAGCAATTAGCCTAGGCACCAAGAGAATCGATTACCTAATTCACCGAAACTCACACGTATACAATCTTGGAAATATTCCACATAGTCTAAAATGTATAAAATATAGCCTAAAGCTTCAATAAAATTTTAATTACACTCGGAAAAACCAAAATCATGCATGAAGTACTAGGACCAAACGACTAGGCTACATGGCCTAGCGTAGGCCAGAATGGCGAATACTTCGCCAAATAATACTAAGCACGAAAGGAAATCCTATGTAATGCTAAATAGCTAAAATTTATTAAAGCAAAACAACCAGGAATGTCGCTCTGACTAACTAATTTATACCTAGCGAGCGACAGTGTCCAGGACACCTCTGGTAGGCTACGGCTCTTGTATCAAAGATTAATCCTATTAATCACTCATAATTTTACCAAGAGCCTACATTTATACATAACAGACACTATACTCAACTTATCAGAGGCCGACGAAGACGAAGAAGCCATGAAAAGTCGAATAAATCCAAGATTTGCGAGAAAAACAGGAAAAAACACCGAGTTGTTAAGCTACGCAAAAAGGAATACAGATGGCGCCAGGATTGGCGCCAGGCACGCATACGAATCGGGGGATAGGGAAGCCTTGGGAGCGGCTCCCCCTTTTTCTTTCCCGAATTCGTATCTCGTCAATCACCTCCTACGAGACGAAATCTCTGTCCAGGATGTAGATTGCCATGTGACGTGTCTAGAATACGTCCTCTGATATGTCGCGATATCCCTTTCACGAGGGATACTTGCTCCAGGAGTTAGAATTCTGGTACCTTAAGGTAAATTCTCTGGGAATATCGCCGTAGTTGTAATATACCTTAGGAAGCTACCCTATAGGAACTTCCATAAGGACGACATGGCTTGAGCCCAAAATATATATATATATATATATATATATATATATATATATATATATATATATATATATATATATATATATATATATATATATATATATATATATATATATATATATATATATATATATATATATATATATATATATACATATATATATATGCATACATAAAGTGTGTGTGTGTGCCTGCGTGCGTTAGAAGTACGTTAATGATGAAAAATACGTATCTTTACTGAAGATCACCTAATGGAACAAAAATATTGTTATACTGTAAGCCTGTCTTGTATACGAGATATGTTGAAAATTGTTATGCAGTTATCTTATCGAATTCCTAATATGTATATATTTATCTATTTATTGATACGGAAACTACCTTTCATCACTTGAATGTGGCTTTTAAAATATGATTATTTATTGTTACCTGAAGTTTATAGCTGTTAGTTTAAATGTTTTCATTTAGCTCTGAAAAAAAGAATGGCCTAAAGCTGGACGTATATATTTTACATCATTTGATACAAAAACAATTACCGTGAATTGTTCTTAACTATTCATTTCAATAGAATAGATCTATCAACTGAAAATGTTGACAAATGCCAGGAAAAACGGTCATACCTTCAGGTTGCTGTATTGGGAAGTCATTTGAGTGTCTATGATACTTATAAATATCATTGCAGTTAACACAAGTATTACTTACTCATTATACATACATATATATATATATATATATATATATATATATATATATATATATATATATATATATATATATATATATATATATATATATATATATATATATATATATATATATATATATATATATATATATTTGGGCTCAAGCCATGGCGTCCTGATGGAAGGTTCCTGTTTGGTAGCTTCCTTGGGTATAAGACTACTAAGATATTCCCAGAGAATTTAACCACAGGTTATCACAGAATTCTAACTTCTGGAGCGAGTATCTCAAAGGTTTCCCTTTAAGACATCGTAATACAACAGGGGACACGCATGTCTGAACGTGCCACATAGCTATCTCCACCCCGAACAGAGTTAATGCTTCGGTGTGTAAGGACTGAGAATAGCTGGGAGCCGTTCCACAGCTAATCTCACTCGTGGCTACTACTGATACTCGAGACGTAAACAAACGGACGCCATTGCTCTAATGACGTCACGCGCGTCTTTATCCTTTGTTTAGTAGCTGCCCTACTTAGACGGATTTTCCCTTGTGTTAACTTTATCGCTTTGCATCTTCGCTATGTCGTTACCTTCAGCCTCGCCTTCTTCTGGAAAGTTGAGTACAAGGTTCCAGTATTGTTTAATTAAGCTCTGGCCGTAAAGTAAATATTATTTTGCGAAATAATTGATGTTTTGTGGCAGAGCTGTGCCTCTACCGGACCCGCCATTTTATGGCGTCGTTGTTGTTTTGCATGTCTTATTTAGTTAGCCACAACAACGCTTCCGGCTTTATATACTAATCGAATACATTAGTTTATTTAGTCTTCATAGCTAGGAACTTTTATATCGTGTTTTGACGCTTTTTATCGGTCATCGATTGACCTCTTACCAGTCGGCTACTATAGCCCCCAGGCCAGGAGCCTACATACAAGTGTTCATGCATGATTTATTAGTGATCCTAGACTAAGTTATGAAGATAGTGGCATTATTATTTTACAATACTTTTGACTAGTGATGCAAATGTTTTCGCCTTCAGGGACCATATAGGGGATAGGCTAGTCAGTGATTCTTTCTAGCCTAACCTAACCTTAGGACCCCTATATGCTTCCTTCATCCCCTGCCTTGGCACTCCCTCCATTTAGCCTTGATCCCTTTTCTGAGTAAAGGGATTAATTGTCTAATAGAGTATATATATCGCCTCTCAGTCCTCCCTAAAGGAATGAACCCCCTTTAGGATTGCGTCTGAGAGTGAGGTTAGGCTAGCCTACCTCTATGGCTAGGATAGTCTATGACTTTCCTGCGATAGCGATATGTCTTCTTCCTTGCCTAGTTCAGGACTTTTAGCCCTGCTCTAGGTCGGGTTAGGAAGGTTTCTCTGTTCCATGCTGAAACTGTACTCTTGCACCGTTTTAGCCGATCAGCCTGATCTTAGGTTAGGGAGTGTCCTCCCTTCCCTTAGTGGCCGCTCTGGTACAGAAACCCTTCCTGGGAAGACCTCTCTCTTCTCCCTCCCCTCCTATCTCTTGTATAGCCTAGCCTATGCTTAGGTTAGTTTATACTCATCTGTCCCCTGTCCTACAAATCCTCCTTAGGGTGGATGAGTAGGGCTACCCGAGCTTCCCTGTGCAGTCCGCTCTGGTACATATACCTTCATAGTGTCCTATAAGGTTAGTTACTAGTGTAGTTCTGCATAGGGGAGTCTCCCCCCCCTCTTGGGTGTTCCCTAGCCCTCCCTTGGGCTACCTGCTCCCGGTCCCTAGTGACCCCTGCTTATGGATGTTAGAGCCTGTCTCTATCATGGGTACACCCTCTCAGGGAGGGGGAGGGATGTCTGGAACCCTGACGGTACTTCCTGCATCCTTTCCCCCCTCCCCCTGTCTCTCTATCTATCCGGGTGCCGGTCTCTTGCCGCCTCTACTGTCGGCAATACCTGCCTCCCTCTTGGTGACTTCCCTACCCTTGCCGCCAGCCCCCCGTGTACCGAGGGACTGCCGGCTGCCGCCGGCTACTACCGGCGGCTCTCCTACTCCTATCTAATCGTCCGCTTGCCGGTCGATCTCCGGAGTGCCGGCATATACTGCCGGCAACCCGATACTACCTGTACCATCCTTATCCCAGTCACCAACCTGGCATCCTCCGGCTGCCGGAGCCGCCGCTCCCTGCCGGCGTGCCGCCGTTGTGCCGGCGGCCGCCATCCTGGTATCTAACTGACTTTTGAAAATTGTCTGTTCTAATGCCAGAATCTATGCTGGAGCGAGCTCCGGCATGCCGGCGGCTTGCCGGATGCCCCGGAGGCGTCAAGAATACTTGCACCCCCTCACTGTAGCTATCATAAGACTAAGATAGCCCTACATAGCAAATAGATAAGCTGCTTTGCTTTTAAGATCAGTACCTAGTACTGCTCTATTAGTGATCATGCTGTCTCTTTGCATTCTTCTAATTCCAGCATGCTATGTGCATCTTAGCACAGCTGGTTGCCAGAAGCAGTTACCTTTAATGAGGCCTTCTGGCTCTTAACTGGGAACCGAATGAATTCGATCCCAACCTTGTCCTTGGCTTTCCATGGAGTTCCAATATAATGGGAATCCTAGGAAACTATATCCAATGATCTCGGTCATTTGGATTATCCCAGGACCAAGCTTATGGTAACCAGCCGGGCGAGATGCATGGAGCGTGTTCTCCTTTACTGTTTTCATTCTCTATGCATCACACCTTCTTTAAGTTAAAATTAATGATTAATATTAACTTAGTTTAAGAGCCATTCCTATGACTCCCCCATACTCATTTTCTCTTTCTTCCACAGGAGGAGCAGATGAAGTGTGACTTCGCCTTCTGCGCTGTGAAACGCCCGCAGTTTTACGGGCATACGGCTTGCAGGACTCACGCCCCTTGTGCAGACAAGAAAGGGGATTTGAAGTTCTGGAATCCACTGGATTGTACGGTCTGCCAGGCCCACCTAGTTGAGGCCTTCCATAACCCTCCCTCAGCGGAGGTTAGAGACATTGCTCGTGAAAAGCTGCGCAAGTGGGTGCGTGGCTTTCAGAAAAATGCTACTGGACCGTACCTGGCCACCGAAGAACTGAGGTCCCTGTTGTTCCCTAAGGCCTCCCCTGACTCAGTGGTTCCAAAAGAAGCAATCCCCACTGTCCAAATTACGGTGGAACCTGATGTGGTCATGGCTCAGTCCATGCACGAGTGTCGTTTAGATTCCGAGGATGATGAACAGATCTCAGACGTCTCGGAAGACACGGAGAAGACGCTTATGGCTCAAGGAGCCGAAGAGGACGAAGACAAGGTGGAATACACCGAGTCGGAGCTTGGAGCTGCTCCCTCGTCCATCCCTCCGCCTACTCCTACACCGACGGAAATGTCCATTCCGTCTACCTCCTCGACCCCGGATCCTTCCTCTTCTACCCAAGAACTGATCCGGCTGATTAGAGCTGTCATGGACGACAGACTGAAGGAGAACCAGGAGTCCATCAGGTCAATGATTGGATCCAGAGAACCGAAGAAGATTTCGGTCAAGGATCTCCCAGCTTGCTCTCATGCCAACCCGTGGAGGTATGCAGAGCATATGGTTATTGCGACCGCCAGGATCTTTGTTAGTGACAAGATCGGCACGGTCCCGTTGGAAGATGTGGAGTTCTTCCCAAGCTTCGAGGCATACCCGGACTGTTACGTCCGGCTTCGTTCCGAACCTGCCTCGAAGGAGGAGACCGAACCTAAAGAAGAGATAGTGTTCGATCTCGCAAAGGCCCAGGCTATGCTAGCCTCCGCATTTAAGAGCAGGGGCTTTACCTGCTCTAAGCTTCCTGCCTTGAGCAAGAAGCATCCTACATATGTCGCACCTGACACTGCGGTTCTTCCTTTCTTGGAAAAGGCCTTAGCTGCATGCCTTAAAGCGGCGGAAGAAGGAAAACCCTGCCCTGCACTGGAGGAGTGCAGACCCTTCTCCATCGTGACACCCCCTGACACTAGACAATGGAAAGATGTTCAACATACTTTCGTCGTGGGTAGGCTCGATCCTGACGTCGCCGGACGTCAGTTTAATGAAGACCTCCCTAAGCTCAATGATCACCACCTTCGCCGGGAACAAGACACGAAGGAGAGGCTTGCGGCATCTCTTTCTCATCAAGTCCAACTTGAAGTTATGGCCTGTGACACAAGAGTACCTGATCACTACATGGTACTAGCCAAATCCCACTTACTTACAGTAATGAAGGACTTGTACCATTTCATAAAGGCTCGTAGAGCCTGTCGTGAATTCGTGTTTGTCGGTGCCACCGTGAAACACGAACCCCGGAGGCTGATTTCCTCCAACATCTGGGGAAAGCACCTGTTTCCTTCTGACCTTGTCAAGGAAATAACTGACAGAGCTGCCACGGAGAATAGGAACCTTCTCCACAAGTGGGGCATGTCCAGAAAAAGGAAACCCTCTCAGGACGATGGACCTCAGCCTAAGAGGAAACCTCAGAAGCCAAAACCCCAGCAACGTCAACAACGACGTCAGTTTCCGGGACCCGCTACCTCCCAAGTGGTTGCCCAACCACAGCAGACCTTTCAATTGGTCCCCCAACCGGTGTTGTCACAGTCACCGGTCTTCACCCCTGCCTTTGAGCAGCCATCCACTACCTTTCATGCCAGAGGTAGAGGCTCGTCCAGGGGTGCAAGCAGAGACGCCTCTCGTCGTCCCTCCAGAGGTAGAGGAGGAAAGGGAGCTAGCGGCCGAGGCAACAAGTCCTCGGGACACCAGAAGCAATGAAGTGCTTCCGGTGGGAGGAAGACTCCGCCAATTCCAGGATCGTTGGACCTTCGATCCCTGGGCACACAGCATCATCAAGAACGGTCTAGGCTGGAGTTGGGTGCAACCACCCCCAATCTTCCAGCGGTTCTTTCAACAATCGACCCCCATTCTGGAAGAATATGTTCTAGACCTCTTGAACAAGAAGGTGATAAGGAAGGTAAAGTCCACCAGGTTCCAAGGGAGACTGTTTTGCGTTCCCAAGAAGGACTCAGACAAGCTCAGAGTCATTCTGGACTTATCCCCCCTCAACAAGTTCATAGAGAACAACAAATTCAAGATGCTGACGCTTCAACAAATAAGGACCCTTCTGCCTCAAGGTTCCTACACGGTCTCTATAGACCTGGCGGATTCCTATTGGCACATTCCAATGAACCATCATGCTTCCTCCTACCTAGGATTTCGACTCCAAAGGAAAAGCTACGCCTTCCGGGCCATGCCATTCGGCCTCAATGTGGCCCCTCGGATCTTCACAAAGCTGGCGGATGCCATAGTACAACAGCTCCGCCTAAGAAACGTCCAGGTGATGGCCTACCTCGACGACTGGCTAGTCTGGGCTCCATCGCCCGAAGAGTGTGCAAAGTCTTGCGACGAAGTTACCCAGTACCTAGAACACCTGGGATTCAAGATCAACGAGAAGAAATCTCGCCTCTCTCCAGCTCAGAAGTTTCAGTGGCTGGGAATCCACTGGAATCTTCAGTCACACCGCCTTTCCATCCCCCAGAAGAAAAGGAAGGAAATAGCAGGGTCTGTCAAGCGACTACTGAAATCCAAACGCATTTCAAGACGACAGCAGGAACGAGTTCTAGGCTCTCTACAATTCGCCTCAGTGACAAACCCAGTGCTTCGCGCACAGCTAAAGGATGCCGCGGGAGTCTGGAGACGATCGGCATCCATCGCTCGAAGAGACCTCAAGAGACGGCTTCCAAACAGACTTCGACGCCTCCTAAAGCCGTGGTCGGAAGCAAAGGCCCTGAAAAGGTCCATTCCTCTCCAACACCCTCCTCCATCACTCAACATCCACACGGATGCCTCACTGGAGGGCTGGGGAGGTCACTCCCACCTGAAACAAGCTCAAGGGACCTGGTCTCCACTATTCAAGACGTTCCACATAAACATCTTGGAGGCCATGGCGGTCCTTCTTACTCTGAAGAAGTTATCCCCGCCGCCCTCGATCCACATCCGTCTAACCCTAGACAACTCGGTGGTAGTTCGTTGTCTCAATCGCCAAGGCTCAAGATCGCCCCAGATAAATCAGGTGCTTCTCCCAATCTTCCGTCTGGCGGAGAAGAAGAAGTGGCACCTGTCTGCAGTTCACCTACAAGGATTCCGCAACGTGACAGCGGATGCTCTATCTCGGACAAACCCGATAGAGTCGGAATGGTCTCTAGACGCAAGATCATTCTCCTTCATCTCTCATCAAGTCCCAGAACTTCAGATAGATCTCTTTGCAACGAGCGACAACAATCAACTTCCTCTGTACGTAGCCCCGTACGAGGACCCCAAAGCAGAAGCGGTGGACGCCATGTCACTGGACTGGAACAGATGGTCCAAGATATACCTGTTCCCTCCCACCAACCTTCTGTTGAAAGTCCTCTCCAAACTGAGAACCTTCAAAGGGACAGCGGCCCTAGTGGCTCCCAAGTGGCCCCGGAGCAACTGGTACCCCCTGGTCCTGGAGCTGCAGCCCAAGCTGATCCCTCTCCCGGGCCCAGTTCTCTCTCAACAAGTACAGAAGTCGACTGTCTTCGCTTCATCATCGAAAATCAAGGACCTTCATCTCATGATTTTCTCTCCCTTGCCGCAAAGAAGAGGTTTGGGATCTCGAAGAAAAGTCTAGACTTCCTAGAGGAATACAAGACCGAATCCACGAGACGGCAATATGAATCTTCCTGGAGGAAATGGGTCTCCTTTGTTAAAGCAAAAAATCCTAAAGAAATCACCATTGATTTCTGTATGTCCTTCTTCATTCACCTTCATGGACAAGGATTAGCAGCCAATACGATTTCAACCTGCAAATCGGCTTTGACTAGACCAATTCTATATGCTTTCCAAATTGATCTGTCCAACGACATCTTTAACAAACTGCCGAAAGCATGTGCTCGCCTACGCCCAGCACCCCCTCCGAAACCGATCTCCTGGTCACTAGACAAGGTGCTCCATTTCGCCTCCAACTTGGACAATGATTCATGCCCCCTCAAGGATCTGACTCAGAAAGTTATATTTTTATTTGCTCTCGCCTCGGGAGCTCGAGTCAGCGAAATAGTGGCATTATCAAGAGAAGAGGGACACATCCTGTTTGCTGATTCAGGAGAAGTGACCCTCTCCCCTGATCCGACGTTTCTCGCCAAAAATGAATTACCCACCAAAAGATGGGGCCCTTGGAGAATATGCCCCCTGAAGGAGGATGTCTCTCTATGTCCAGTAGAGAGTCTCAAGGTCTATCTTCGCAGAACTTCGAACTTTGGTGGAGGCCAACTCTTCAAAGGAGAAACATCGGGCAGCGACCTGTCACTGAAACAATTAAGAGCGAAAATCACCTACTTCATTCGCAGAGCGGATCCGAACAGTACACCCGCTGGTCATGATCCTAGAAAAGTGGCATCTTCTCTGAACTTCTTTCAGAGCATGGACTTTGAGAGCCTTAAAAACTTTACGGGCTGGAAGTCCTCGCGAGTTTTCTTTAAACATTATGCGAAACAAGTGCACGAAATCAAACATTTTGTGGTAGCCGCAGGTAGTGTTATGAAACCTGCACCTAACTCTGCGTAGAACAGTGAGTTACTTGGGACTCTAACTCTTCGGGTGCCTATGTTGACCCTCGAGTGATTCATAGTGATGTCTAAAAACACTTAGTGCTTTTATAACTGTTCTTATCCCAGGTGAAATGTCATAGTGTCACACAAGTGCCGCATGCCTTGAGCATGATGTGTTGTTTAAAGACTTGCGTTCCTCGAGAACGAGTACCTACTAATCCTGAAATTCCTTTTCAGATTCAAGAGCAAGCCTTTATTTCTATGTACATTATTATTACTGTAAATGAACTTTACTTTTGCTGTAAATTATTTAATTTCTGCATTGTGAAATAAAATTTCTATTTTATTACTTATGCGTCTCTTTCAGCTCCTACTTACTATGAAATACATACTGTCATAGTTTTTATTTATTCCTCCTTTCTTATGGTCATGAAGAATTTAAGATGTCTAATCCTAAATTATATTCACCTTGTCTCAGTAAGGTTCCTACACGAATACTTACTTCTGATAATCAGGAGATGAACTCTATACACAGTGCCCAACCACCACTGGCCTACTTCAGAATGTTCCTATACAAATATCAAACATTCTGCTTCATCTCTAAGTTCTTAAAAGTTCTTCTGTCAAGATGAATAGCCCTTCAATACCACTTTGACGTCGGCATAGCCCATGGGAACTTCCTACCAATGGGGGGCAGGATACTTCGTTCCTATGGTTCTTACCTAAGATTACTTTGCTGTTTTGTCAATGCCTAGGCACTTAACTCTGGGGGAAAATCTACCACGATACATTGATTCTCTGGTACTCTTCCATCAGGACGCCATGGCTTGAGCCCAAAAAACGGATTTTGAGCGAAGCGAAAAATCTATTTTTGGGTGAGATAGCCATGGCGTCCTGATGGACCCTCCCTACTACTTCGTTCAGTTTGTTCCCACCCTACACAATTGTATCATGGTGATGGGCAGCAACTGGCGCCAGGATAAAGACGCGCGTGACGTCATTAGAGCAATGGCGTCCGTTTGTTTACGTCTCGAGTATCAGTAGTAGCCACGAGTGAGATTAGCTGTGGAACGGCTCCCAGCTATTCTCAGTCCTTACACACCGAAGCATTAACTCTGTTCGGGGTGGAGATAGCTATGTGGCACGTTCAGACATGCGTGTCCCCTGTTGTATTACGATGTCTTAAAGGGAAACCTTTGAGATACTCGCTCCAGAAGTTAGAATTCTGTGATAACCTGTGGTTAAATTCTCTGGGAATATCTTAGTAGTCTTATACCCAAGGAAGCTACCAAACAGGAACCTTCCATCAGGACGCCATGGCTATCTCACCCAAAAATAGATTTTTCGCTTCGCTCAAAATCCGTTATATATATATTAGTGTGTGTGTGTGTGTGTGCGTGTGCGTGCTTGTGTGTGTATATGTGTGTGTGGATTTATATATATATATATATATATATATATATATATATATATATATATATATATATATATATATATATATATATATATATATATATATATATATATATATATATATATATATATATACATATATATTTTTGGGCTCAAGCCATGTCGTCCTGATGGAAGTTCCTATTGGGTAGCTTCCTAGGGTATATTACAACTACGGCGATATTCCCAGAGAATTTACCTTAAGGTACCAGAATTCTAACTCCTGGAGCGAATATCCCTCGTGAAAGGGATATCGCGACATATCAGAGGACGTATTCTTGACACGCCACATAGCAATCTGCACCCCGAACAGAGATTACGTATCGAAGGGGTCAATTGGCAAGAAACGAAATCGGGAAAGAAAAAGGGGGAGCCGCTCCCAAGGCTCCCTATTCTCCAGTTTCCTAAGCGTGCCTGGCGCCAATCCTGGCACCATTTGTATTCCCTTTTTGCGTAGCTTAACAACTCGGTGTTTTTTCCTGTGTTTCTCGCAAAATCTTGGATTTATTCGACTTTTCATGGCTTTTCCAACTTCGCCGGCCTCCGATAAGTTGAGTACCATGTCTTTTATGTATAAATGTAGGCTCTTGGTAAATTTTTGAGTGATTAATGGGATTAATCTTTGTTACAAGAGCCGTAGCCTACCGGAGGCGTCATGGACGCTGTCGCTCGCTAGGTATAAGTTTAGTTAGCCAGAGCGACATTCCCGGTTATTTTGCTTTAATAAATTTTAGCTATTTAGCGTTACGTAGGATTTCCTTTCGTTCTTTAGTATTATTTTTGGCGAAGTATTCGCCAATTCTGGCCTACGCTAGGCCATGTAGCCTAGTCGTTTGGTCCTAGTACTTCATGCATGATTTTGGTTTTTCCGAGTGTATTAAAAATTTTATTGAAGCTTTTGGCTGTTTTTTATACATTTAAGATTATGTTGAATATTTCCAAGATTGTATACAAGTGAGTTTCGGTGATTTAGGTAATCGATTCTCTTGGTGCCTAGGCTTAGTTGCTTATGGAGCCTTAGTATACTTTCTCATACTCCCCGGTTGCTTTCTTTTCTTCGGAGAAGGTATGCAATCCCTTTCCCTCTGTTTAAGCCTTGGGCTTATCCCTAAGTGGTTTATCTGAATTAATTTTCGATAAAACTGTACTGGGGTGTTACTGTACCTTCCTGTTCCAGTAAGTCTGGTTTCAGAGAGGGACAGAACAACAGAGTTTTTAGTCTGAGTCTGTGTTTGTCTGGCTTGGGGTAGAGTCTCCCTCACTGACCTAACACAGACATAGGAGGCTTTGCCTCCTTAGGTCACTACCGAAGGTTTCTGTACGAGATGATTCCTTCTTTTGTGATCTACCAGACTAGTCCTTGTTGCTGTTCTCGGGGGAGGATAAGATTCTTTCCCTGTGGGTAGCAACACCTTCCTTGCTTTGGTTCTCTGGGAGCTGGCAAGTATTGCTGGCCTCCCTCCTTGGATCTCCCTTAGGCTAAGATGAGTTTTCTTGGCTGCGGGTGATCCTTCACTAAAGCAAGGTTGGTAGGACCCTCTTTTGTCCCTTCCCCCTCTATCTCCGTAATGGCCTAGCCATTACAGTACTGTACGTCATTCTACATCTGGACCTAGGATAAGTTAGGATGTGGAATTGACTCAGTCCCTTGCCGGCCGGCAGAGCTGCCGGCCGGCAAGGGTCTTCTACTTTGAGTGCTGCCCGGACCTCCCTTGGTCCCTCATCCATGCCTGCCTGTAGAGCCAGACGGCATTGGTCAGGAAGCCTGAATTAGATTCTTCCCTTCCTTATTTGCACTCTTTCGGATTGCCGGGCTTGGAGGTAGTGTACGCTCTTATCCCGGCATCCATTCTGTTTTCTTCTAGTGCTGTACCCGACCCGGCTGCCGGCCTATGAGGCCAGCAGCCGGGCAGTCGTAGTCCTCTGGTTCTTTTGCTGCCGGCTGGCATCGGTTGTGTACCTTTGCCGGCCGGCTAATGTCAGCCCTTGTCTGCCGGTCGCCAAGAGTGTGGCCGGCAGCCGGGTACTACCTTGTGTAGTTGCCGGCCGGCAGTTATTGCCGTCCGACATTGGCTGTTGCCGGCCGGCAGTTACTGCCGGCCGGCACATGCATTTGAACCAGCGTTCTGCCGCCTTATAGCTGTTAAGTAGTATACTTTAAAGCTAGTTATGGTGTGTGCCGGCCGGCCGGCACATAACCTCCTATACTGTACTAGTATTCTTCAGTATAACATATACTGCAAGAAGAAAACTATAGTATAAGTTTTGGTACAGCACTGTGTGTTCTAACACTTTTGTGTTGTCTTGCACAGCCCTTTGCTGTTGCCCTACAGATAAGAAAGTGAGTTCTTTCTTGTCTATTATCCAGGATTTTAAAATCATTGCTTAGGTGTGAGCTCCACCTGTTTCCTCTGGAAACTTTGCATTTGTTATTCTAGAAAAGATTAACCATTCGATTTTATTATCTGGAAGGCTGCAACAATTGGTTGTGAAGGAAACACAAGTGTGTGTCTTTCCTTTCTGAATTGTTATGCTATACTATGCATATCCAGTGATACATAGTTCACTTGATACTCATGGAAATTTCTTCTCTTTACAGGAGGACCCTCCGAAGTGCGGAAGTGTTTCCGAAGTGCGGAAGTGTTTTCTGCAACGTCCTCAGCAAGAACCTCTGCGGACATGAGTTTTGTAGGAGACACGCAGCATGCGCTGTCTCCAAAGGTGATCTCCAGTATTGGGACCCTCAGGTATGTACCGTGTGCACTAACCTGATTACTGAGGCCTTCGATTCCCCTAGGACGGCGGAATCAAGGGATATAGCAAGGGAGAAGCTTCGTACCTGGGTAAAGGGCTTCCAGAAGAACTCCTCTGGACCTTATCTTCCAAGTGAGAAGATGAGGGCGTATCTTTTCCCTAGGGCATCACCTGATGCAGTGATTCCCCAGCCTCAAGAGGAGATCCCCCAAGTTGAGATCCAGGTGGATGCTGAAGTCGCGGTCGCTATGCAAGACATCCAGTTGGATGACAGGATGTCTGACGTGGATGAGCGTCTGGAGGAAGACCTCCTGGCAGAAGCCCAGGATGAAGTTCAAGCCCCAGACGTCGTAGAGGAAGAGGTCGACGAGGTGTCGACTACTCCGGTTCAGATCCCGGAGCCTATTCCCTCAACATCGACCGGTCTCCCAGCAGAGCTGGGACAGGCCCTCTCCTCCATTGTTGGAATGATCCAACAAATGCAGAAGGAGAATCAGGAAAAGGCGGCTGCAATGGAACTGCGGATGCAGAGCCTTGCAGAATCACATGGGCCCCAGAAAAGGCTCAATGTGAAAGACCTTCCCTTGTGCTCAGATGCTAACCCATGGAAGTATGCTGAGCACATGCCGATGACGACTGGAAAGATCATCATCTCGGATAAGTTGGGTTCAGTTCCCCTAGAGGAGGTGGAATTCTGGTCCAGCAAGGCGTCATATCCGGACTGTTATGTCCGGCTGAGGAAGGAACCAGCTTCAAAGGAGGAGACAGAGCCGAAGGAGGTCATAGTGATGGACCATGCTAAGGCTCAAGCTCTGCTTTCATCCTCGATGAAAGAGAGGGGCTTCTCGAACTCAAAGGTAGCTGCATTGAGCAAGAAGCTCCCTTCCTTTGTGTCCTCTCCTGCTAGAGCCTTCCCCTTTTTACAGAAAGGGTTTGCGGCTGTACTAAAACCAGTCGAGGCCGGCAAGCCTTGCCCCTCCCTGGAGGAGTGTAAGCCATTGTCGCTGGCCCTGCCTATGGACAACAAAGACTGGAAGGACGTCCATCTTACGTTCTCAGTTGGGAAGTTGGAGGCTGATATTGCCGGACGTCAGTTCGGCGAGGACCTCCCTAAGCTGTCTGACTTTCTTTTACGAAGAGAGTTCGAGAAAAAAGAAAGACTGGCTGCCTCAATGTCTCTTCAGACTACTCTTGAGACGATGGCAAGTGACCCCAAGGTCCATGAAATGTTCATGGTAGTGGCCAAAACTCATCTGGCCACAGTGACGAAGGACCTTTATGGCTTCGTCAAGGCGAGGAGAGCTTGTAGGGAGTTCGTGTTCACCTCGGCCACGGTGAGGCACGAGCCAAGGAAACTAATCTCCTCCAACATTTGGGGCAAAGACCTTTTCCCTACCGATTTGGTCAAAGAAGTTGTTGATAAGGCCGCCTTGGAGAATAGAAACCTTCTCCAGAAGTGGGGCCTGGCTATCAAAAGAAAGTCTTCCCCGGATGAGGGTCCTCAACCTAAGAGGAAGACTATGAGGACTAGGCTACCGTCTCGGCCAGCCAAGCCTCTTAGACAGCAACAGCAACTGCAATTGCCATTGCCTTCAGTGCCCCAGATGGTGGCACAAACCCTGACCACATTTCAATGGGTACCCCAGGCCGTGTCGACACAGTCCACGGCATTCACCCCAACGTTCGAAGGGCAGTCTACTTCCTTTCGAACAAAGCCTAGAGGAGCAGCCAGAGGCTCGTCTAGGCGCCCCTCAAGGGGAAGGGGATTCAGGGGTGGTCGCGGTCAGGGAGGCAAGTCCTCAGGAAGGCTGTCCAAGTGAGATGATGCCGGTAGGAGGGAGACTTCAGAATTTTCGGGATCGGTGGACCTTCGATCCCTGGGCCCACAGCCTATTCAAGAATGGACTGGGCTGGAGCTGGTACAGCACTCCACCCCCGTGCCCTCGGTTTTTTTCAACTCTCCACCCCCGTTCTGGAGGAGTACGTTCAAGAACTGTTGGAGAAAAAAGTGATCCAAAGGGTGAAGTCCATCAAATTCCAAGGGAGGCTGTTTTGTGTTCCCAAGAAAGACTCGGAAAAGCTCAGAGTCATTCTGGACTTGTCGCCACTCAACAAGTTCATAGTGAATTGCAAATTCAAGATACTAACACTGCAACACATAAGGACCTTACTGCCCAAGAGGGCATATTCTGTCTCTATAGACTTGTCAGACGCCTATTGGCACGTTCCAATCAACCGTCGACTCTCCCCCTACCTAGGGTTCAGGCTACAACAAAGACTATACGCCTTCAGAGCCATGCCATTCGGGCTAAATATATCCCCAAGGATTTTCACGAACCTTGCGAGCGTAGCTCTCAAACAATTACGCCTAAAGGGAAATCAGGTAGTAGCCTACCTGGACGACTTGCTGGTGTGGGCAGCATCCGAGACAGAATGCTTGCAAGCTTCCAGTCAAGTGATCCAGTTCCTAGAGTACCTAGGATTCAAGATCAACAGAAAAAACTCTCGACTTTCTCCATCTGGGACCTAATGTCACACCGTTTCTCCATCCCGATGAAGAAAAGGAAGGAGATAGCGGGTTCTGTCAAGAGACTTTTAGATTCCGAAAGGATATCAAGACGCGAACAGGAGAGGGTACTGGGCTCTCTCCAGTTTGCTTCGGTGACAGACCCAGTGCTAGGAGCACAGCTAAAGGATGCAACCGGAGTTTGGAGAAGTTATGCATCAAACGCGCGAAGAGATCTTAGAAGACCAGTTCCGCTTCGGCTACGTACTCTTCTCAGGCCTTGGCCCAAGCCAGACATCTAAAGAAGTCAGTTCTTCTTCAGCCACCTCCCCCGTCGGTGACGATTCACTCAGACGCCTCGAAGGAGGGATGGGGAGGTCACTCGCATCGGAAAAATGTCCAGGGGACTTGGTCCAAGCTATTCAAGACCTTTCACATAAACTTTCTAGAAGCTATGGCAGTGCTCCTTACCTTAAAGAAAGTTTCCCCGCATCACTCGATCCACATAAGGCTGGTGATGGACAGCGAGGTAGTTGTGAGATGTTTGAATCGACAAGGATCGAGGTCACCACCTCTCAACCAGGTGATGTTGGCCATCTTCCGATTGGCGGAAAAGAAGAAGTGGTACCTGTCGGCAGTTCACCTTCAAGGAGTCCGCAATGTGACAGCGGACGCTCTATCCAGGTTCACACCGATAGAGTCGGAATGGTCCTTAGACGCAGGATCATTCTCCTTCATTCTGAATCAAGTCCCAGAACTGCAGATAGACCTCTTTGCGACGAAAGACAACAAGAAGTTGCCCCTGTACGTGTCCCCGTACGAGGACCCTTTAGCGGAAGCAGTGGACGCGATGTCCCTCGACTGGAACAGATGGTCCAGGATTTATCTGTTCCCGCCTCACAACTTTTTGTTGAGGGTCCTCAACAAACTGAGATCCTTCAAGGGGGTAGCGGCAATAGTGGCCCACAAGTGGCCGAACAGCGTGTGGTTCCCCCTGGCATTGGCACTACGGCTGAAGTTTGTACCGCTACCAGATCCAGTTCTGACCCAGCGAGTCCAGAAGTCGACTGTCTGCGCTTCATTACAGAAAACCCGGACCCTGCAGCTCATGATTTACTCTCCCTAGCGGTGAGAAAGCGTTTCGGGATTTCGAAAGCCAGTATAGACTTCCTAGAGGAATATAAGTGCAAATCTACTAGAAGGCTATATGAGTCATCTTGGAGAAAATGGGTGGCCTTTGTCAAGGCGAAGACCCGCCGGAGATCTCGACAGACTTCTGCTTATCTTTCTTCATCCACCTCCATGGTCAAGGGTTGGCAGCTAACACGGTTTCAGCGTGTAAGTCTGCTTTGACGAGACCCATTCTATATGCCTTCCAGGTCGACCTAGGTAACGAGATCTTTAATAAAGTTCCGAAAGCCTGCGCTAGGCTCAGACCTTCAGCACCTCCAAAGCCCATTTCATGGTCTTTAGACAAAGTTCTTCATTTCGCTTCGCTGTTGAACAATGAGGAGTGTGCGTTAAAGGATTTGACACAAAAAGTTATTTTCCTATTTGCACTCGCGTCCGGGGCCAGGGTTAGTGAGATCATAGCCCTCTCGAGGGAGGCAGGTCGTGTTCAGTTCCTGGATGGGGGAGAACTGAACCTGTTTCCGGATCCTACGTTTCTCGCCAAGGATGAGTTACCCACCAACAGGTGGGGTCCCTGGAGAATCTGCCCTCTGAAAGAAGATGCATCTCTATGTCCAGTAGAATGCCTAAAGGTCTATCTTCATAGAACTTCAAACTTCAAGGGTGGTCAACTATTCAGGGGAGAAACATCAGGCTCAAATTTATCTCTGAATCAACTCAGAGCGAAAATCACATATTTTATTCGCAGAGCGGATCCTGACAGTACACCCGCAGGTCACGATCCGAGGAAAGTTGCCAAATCCTTAAATTTCTTTAATTGTATGGATTTTGAACATCTTTCATACACTGGCTGGAAGTCTTCCAGAGTGTTCTTTCGTCACTATGCGAAGCAAGTAGAGGAACTAAAGAGATCTGTGGTAGCAGTGGGTCGCGTTGTTAACCCTACTGTTTAACTCTGAGAGGAACAGTGGTTTTAATTGGGACGACTAATTCCAGAGTGGGTGTGTAGTTACATACTGTACTACAAACTAAGTGAGGGCACTGAGTTGCCCACATAGACTGTTCCATTTCCAAAGGTGAACCTAGCATAAGTGCAGACATGTGTGCCGAGCGTTTCTAACGCTAATGTGATTAGTTTTAACAGAAAATTTTTGCTTATGTTAGTATAGATATAAATAAAGTCTAATTGATCTCTCCTTGTTTTTGCGATAAATTAAAAAAAAAACTTTTTTAGTTTCTTTAGTATATAGAAAATAAAACAGTAAAAACTAAACATGTCTAATGGTAAAAGTATGTATATAAAAATAAAATATCAAAAACTATACATTTTTTGTCGTTAAAAGTATATAAAAAAAAACTAAACTTTAATAATATGAGCGATTGCTTTAAGGAACTGCATTCTTTCTGCTTGATTATATTTCTGTACTAAGGTAATAACAAAACTAATCGTTTAGTAATAATGTAGTTAGATGGATTGTTTATGTCATTTGTAAACAATTAGTGAATAACCAAACTAAGTGGTTAGGTATTTAGGTAATATTATATACAAATAGCTCATAATATGTATTGTAGAAATATCCTATTTTCCTGATTTAGACACTAAAAAATGACAAGCCTGGTACCAAATTATCCTGGTACCGATTTGTCCTAGTACCGAATTATCCGGGAACGAATTGTCCTAGCACCATATATATATATATATATATATATATATATATATATATATATATATATATATATATATATATATATATATATATATATATATATATATATATATATATTTATATATATATATATATATATATTTTATATATATATATATATATATATATATATATATATATATATATATATATATATATATATATATATATATATATATAATCCACACATATATATATATTTATATATATATATATATATATATATATATATATATATATATATATATATAATACACACACACACATATATATATATATATATATATATATATATATATATATATATATATATATATATATATATATAAAGAAATAGTAGTAATAAATTGTTTGGTATATCATAAGAGACGCACCATTAGCTCAAAATTAATGACATATGTCACCCAAAAAGTAACAAATGGAGTCTTAATAGCGAGGGAAAGTTTTCTCTATTTTTTGAAACATCAGTTAATAATATTTTTAATCTTATCAATACAATTAAAGCATCCATTATGATCCAAGAGATAAACGTAAAATAACAATTGTCTCTTTATTGTTTGTTGGACAATTTCATTCCAGTTCTATAAACATTGAGCGCAAATGTTTATCCAAATTAAAAAAAGAATTATTCTAGCAAAGAGCTTTGTTCTGTAAACATCACGTAATTAAATGGCTAATTAGTTATATTTTTCTTCCGTTCGTTAATTTTAATTGGCGACGCTTTTTCATGAACTGAATGCTGGGGTCCATCTAAGTTAGGACAATTACTTGTATTTTTTTAACTTGGGATAAAATAATAAAGGAGTTTGTTTTCCAGAAATATGCGGTTTTACTGCAGTTCCAGGTTTGTGAATGTTATTGTTGACTTTACAGAATCAAGAGAAAAAATCAGTTTACCTTTCTCATTTCTCGTAGGCATTTATATACTTACTAGTGTATGCGACCCTTCAAAAATGACGGCTGTATATTCAAATAAATATGCTAACATACACGCACGATCCTTCCCCCTCTTTTTCACCAGGGCATGACTACTCCCTCTCCAAATACCCCAAGGACAGGGGAGCTAACATGACCGTAAAGAAATATATATATATATATATATATATATATATATATATATATATATATATATATATACATGTATGTATATATATATATATATATATATATATATATATATATATATATATGCGAATATATATATATATATATATATATATATATATGTATATATATATATATATATATATATATATATATATATATATATATATATATATATATATATACATATATATATATATATATATATATATATATATATATATATATATATATATATATATATATATATATATATATATATGGGTGTGTGTATATATGTATATACATAGAGCCAGACAATTGCTCTTTCTCTTTATTATATAATGAATAATAATATACTTATTTATCTGGTCACTTGTTAGTTTATTTACTGAATGGCTTAAGGATTGAATTTTTTTTCTTTTTACAAATCTTTGTAACACCCCAAGAGAAATTAGCGAGATTTATCGCTACATATATATGTATATATATATAAATATATATATATATATATATATATATATATATATATATATATATATATATATATATATATATATATATATATATATATGTATATATATACATATATATATATATATATATATATATATATATATATATATCTATATATATATATATATATATATATATATATATATATATATATATATATATATATATATATATATATATATATATATATATATATATATATATGCACTATATTTTCATATATATTTATTTATATGTGTACGTATATATGGAAGTGATCAGGGGATAGTTGATTTGGCTCCTTACGGATAGGGCACTCACTTCTCATTTGCAAGGTCTCTGGTTCATGCCAAGTCCACTACCACCAGTTTACCCAGCTGTAGTTCATAAACTTGAAGGTTCTACTATATGGAGTTTCCACCTACAAAAAAGAAAGAAATATATATTTCTTGCTGAAGACTTAATGATGTCAATCTTTTCTTTGTAACATAGAAAAATATTGCTTCCGTTTTTTTTTTTTTATTCATTTGCTATATTTATTAACTATATTTATATAATTATATTTTTCATATATTTATCTACGTAGTTTTGTACTGTAGGTGATGTTTTCTTTTATGCAGCAGCATAAGACTTTGCACGAATGAGATTTATATCATTATGACAAGAACCTAGTTTATAGAAAAAAAATGAATAAAGGTCTTAATCATTCCACAAATATTTCCCCTTGCATTATCCAAATTGCCTCATAAGTTGCAGCTCATTAACTTATGGACTGACATATTTAAGATACAAAATTGATTTATCGATTTATTGATAAGACGAACTTTATCATCGGAGTTATGTTTGGTTTATCAGTGGTGCTCTTATTGCCTCGCATGCTATATCTTATCTTGCTGTTATTCGTATTCCTTCGTTAGTTTTTTTCTCAAAGATCATGTCCCTTTTTTATGCGCGCTTTGTTTATTCATAGCCGTAGGAAGGGCTTTGGGGCAATAGCCCCCCTTTTTGGCCGAAATTTTACTTTTCTATCTTTTGCTTCTGAAAAGTTTAAATGATAATAAACTCTATAAATTTAGTAGCTCAGAAAACATTCAAAGATATTAAATTGCATAGATTCAGTAATTTATTCTTCATAAGAATTATCATTCAAAAGCAATTCTCCGATTAGAATGTTTTTTTTTGGTGTATATATATATATATATATATATATATATATATATATATATATATATATATATATATATATATATATATATATATATGTGTGTGTGTGTGTGTGTGTGTGTGTGTGTGTGTGTGTGTGTTTGATTGTACATATTTATGCGTGTGTTTGTGTCCGTGTGTGTATGTATGTGTACATACATATATATCCCAGTAAATTTTTTCTCATGAATCCATTATCTTTTCTTCCTTTCCTTACTTTGATTGCAATCTCCATGGACCCATTCTGTTATTCTTAGTGTCCATATACCATCTATTTTTCTCATTATATGTCTTGCAGACGTCCATTATTTTCTCATATATGTTATTAGAATATCCTTTTGAATTTTCTCTCCTATCCATGTCCCTCTTTTCTGTCTCTTAGTGTTAATCCCATCATTATTCTTTCCATCTCTATTTGAGTTGTAACTAGCTTATGTTTTAATGCTTTGGTAAGGCTCCAAAATTGATCCTGACAGGACGATCTGATTAAATATTTTTCTTTTTAAAGAAACTGGCATTTTACTTTTCATAATCTCTTTTTGTTAACAAAAATCTCCAGAGGTTCGTCCTTAACCCTTATTTAATAGATTTCTACATTTCCATTGAATATCACCTTAATTTTGCTCATATTCATTTTTAATTTCTTTCTCGATTCAAATCTTCTACCATCTTTTGCAACTCCTTTCATGACTCACTAAATAGAACTAAGTCATCTGTAAATCTTAAGTTGTTAAGGTATTCCCCATTAATGTTAATTCTTACATTTTCCCAATATAAATTCTTAACATTTTGAGAGAGAGAGAGAGAGAGAGAGAGAGAGAGAGAGAGAGAGAGAGAGAGAGAGAGAGAGAGAGAGAGAGAGAGAGGGGGGGGGGCGTCTAATTGTCTAACTATTTCTCTCCATTGGAATTTTCTCACTAAATTTATGTAGCTTTAGGATTGCTGTATCTGCCTGTATCTTCAAGTGTTCTAACCTAAGTATCAAATATTCCTTGTGTTTTGAAAAGCTTTTATTACTGCTAAAGTTTTGTCAGAAATAAAGCTTCTTTATAGTCTTGAAATGCCATACATGGTAGTTTTACATTTTTTCCATTAACTGGTTAATTACATGGATCTGGTCGGTTATTGAATATCCGCTTTTAAAACCTGCCTGTTCTCTTGGCTGATTAAAGTTTATCTTTCTTTCCATTTTGCCTATTATGATCTTTGTAATTATTTCTATATTACTTAGAGTAAACTTATAAGGCGATATTTTTTTCAGGTCTTCTGTGTCTTTTTTTGTGAAATGATAACATAAATCTTTTCCAAGTTCAGTGAAATTTACCATCCTGAAATATCCTCTATCTGTTATCAAATCATTTGTTAGGCCCCCTTCTTCTGCTTTGTCTCCTTACATACCTGTTTAATGCTTACTTTACTTTCTACTGTTACTTTCGGTACCGGCTCAGGAGTTCCATTATCTCTATTGGCAAAGTTATTTCTTATATCACTATTGTATAGCCTTGTATAGAAATCATCTGCAATTTTTGTCACTCCATCTCGTTGTTAATATATTAATTTTCATCGGTTAAAGGAAATATCAATTGGCACCTTGTTCCAAGTCTACTTTTCATTTGCTTGATGCTTTTTCATTTCTTTAGTGCTTTCTCAATTTTGCCCTGATTGTTTTAATAAATTTCTTGTGTTTTTAGTTCTTTTATTGTTTGGATAGTTAAGCTAATTATGTTTTATCTTTCTTGGATTTTACCACCAATTAAAATTTCTCCTTTATCATATTATTTTGGTGTTTTCTGATAGTTTTCCTTGATCTTGTTGTGAAACATTTCCACCTATCTCTTGGACGGATTCCAATACAAATTTTATTTGAATTACTGTTCATTTTCTCTTTATTTGCATTCATTTAACTTCGTAGCTATGAGTACTCTTCTCTTATTACAGAAGTGTCTATTTTCTTTTCTAGAATTAGTTTTTCTCTCTTTCCTTAGATTTAGATAAATTTTACTTTTCACAGTTCTATGGTCGCTTGACTTTAATTTGTTTAACACTGTTACATCTTTAACTAAATTAACTGCATCACTGAGAATTGAATCTCTCTC
>NC_090736.1:70722420-70724920 GCF_036898095.1 Palaemon carinicauda
TATATATGTGTATATATATATATATATATATATATATATATATATATATATATATATATATATATATACTGTATATGTATATATATTATACATATGTACTCGTATATTCATATATATATATATATATATATATATATATATATATATATATATATATATATATATATATATATATATATATATATACAGTGTATATTTTATATATATATATATATATATATATATATATATATATATATATGTGTGTGTTTGTGTGTGTATATATATATATATATATATATATATATATATATATTTATATATATATATATATATATATATATATATATATATATATATATATATATATGTATGTATATATATATAACACCATACACCCTTCTCCCCATTTTCTCCCCTAAAGGAGATGAGTCTACTAGCCACATGTCCTATTATTGACCCAAAAAGATGCTGGTACCAATGTATTGGTGGGTAGTAGTTCGAGAGACATCCACGGACCTAGCAAACGTCAATATTATGATATCTGACAGAGTGTATGAAATGCCCTGTGTTCTAACGATATGCCTTATAATAAATTTATGAAGAACATTCTGGATGTAACAAATCTATAGGTTTCTCTCTGTGTCTTCCTCTCTGTCACATACGCATGTTTATAACGGGGTAAAATATGCAAAGAAGGTCATAAAAACATTTGAAATATTCAGGTTACGAAAGGCAGAAACATCCATTTGAAATAATATTGCTCAATTTATAGATCCCTTTGATAACTTTCCAATCTAGATGGATGTCAGATATTCCATTAAAATAAATCCTTCACAGTCACTGAATATCAACATATCCCCAGCATATTGCCCAGCTCTCCTATCCTTCTGACAACACTGGATAAACAGCATCCTTCACCCCATCCTTCTGTATGATTTATTATGACAGCTCATTTACATATGATCCTCAGTAACTAACGTCTTAGAGCATTTCCACGGAACATGTCTAATTAAAAATGGCGAGATGATGTGCCTGTCTGGAGCAGTATTAGTTGCACTAACAAAACTATAGCCTTCTTTTCCTATCCAGTTCACTAACATTAAGGGTTTGGCCTTTATTCCACTAGATCTCTCTCTCTCTCTCTCTCTCTCTCTCTCTCTCTCTCTCTCTCCTCTCTCTCTCTCTCTCTCTCCAAAACTCCTGCGTTGCTTGTCTTGGCACTTCCGAAATCTGTCGCTAAATCTTTAATCGCAATTTTTACTCAGATGGAGGATCTCCGTTTTCTGTAACATAACTCCCTTGTCACAACCATTGAATATCTGGCCTCTCTGCTTTTAATGTTTTCAAAATTCTATGGGCTGAATCTTTCCCCTACTGGTTTATTTTTGGTCAAAGTATTTACAATTTTCCAACCCTCATTTGAAAAGAATAATTAGAAAGGGTTGAAGTAAGGTTTGTAAATATGTTACTTCAAATACTATGTACGTAAAATGGAGTCTGGTATTGTAAGGTTATTTACCTTACAGAAACGTGAAAGGGTAGTTGTGTTGGGTAATTGACATGGATGTGTAGACACCAGCCACCTGTTTAGCTACTACAGCTAGAGAGTTATTGAGTCCTTTGACTGTTGATGCAGTACTACATAGGATCACTCCCTGATTACGATTCATTTTCCTTTGCCTACACATACATCGAAACATCGAATAATCTGGACCATTCTTTACACATTCTCCTCTTTCCTCTTACATCTGACAACACTAAGGTAACTGAAAAATTCTTCTTCCCTCCTGGGGTAGAAGAGACTCTTTAGCTATGGTAAGCAGCTCTTCTAGAAGAAGAACATTACAAAATCAAGCCAGTTCTCTCTAGTCTTGGGTAGATCCATAGCCTTTGTAGCAAGGCCTTCCTCTTTCGTTGATTACAATTCCCTTATTGAAGGGAACACTCATGCACACTATTTTTTCTGTTTCTTTATTTTCTCTCCTTACTGGGCTATTTTCCCTGCTGGGGCCCTTAGGCTTATAGTTTCCTTCTTGCCCAACTGGGATTGCAGCTTAGCTAGGAATTATAATAATAATACATTTAGCAAGCGTTACAAATGAATATGGATGTAGATTTTTATCCAAAAGTTTTCAGAGAAGGACTTGTTTGTTGGGTACACGTGAGTTCCAACCAAAAATATACATAAGATTTTTGAAAAGGAGAATATGTTAAAAAAAATCATTTATTTCAGTACGTGTTTTACAGAATACAGTAATTATCGATGGAAGAATTAGATATTGATATTAGTGACCTTAATTATATCTAAATCTAGAAGGTAATTGTGATTGACAAATCAGGAGTTAAATATTCCAGTGGAATAACTGACTTAGGGTTGTGGTATCCCATGAGAAACGTCCCTGTCATGCAATTTGTTGGACGGTAGTTCGAGTCCCAATCAAACTCGAAAGTTTCTAATAGTTTCTGCAAACGTACTGTCTTTGTGAGCTAGGGATGGAGAGTTTGGAGGAACCTATAG
>NC_090736.1:70732420-70742420 GCF_036898095.1 Palaemon carinicauda
CCAGAATCACTCACCTGCAACCTACCGCAGACGGCTCTTCTCGTGAGGTGAACCTACTTCGTGCCCTTTGGATACGCCGTTTACCCGAGCCTGACCAAAGCCGACGCCCGTATGGACAGCCACTTCACGACCTTCAAAACCACCATCAACGAGGACACATATTCAACGTCAAGCGACGTGAATGCCATAGGACATACACGCCTACCCCGTGACGTGCCGAAGCGGCAATAAAGCCACCCATCGCCCACCACTCGCTCGCGCCACAACCAACGACTTCCACAGCCACTTGCTGCTCCCCATCGTCCGCAGTTTTGCCACTACCATTACAAATTTGGGGCAGCCGCAAAGAAATGTGCCAAGGATTGTCAGTGGCCAAAAAATATATAAGTAGGCCATCGCGCATGGCTGTGACCTCCCGTATTTGTAATCTTATCTTTTTACATGATGCAGTAACGGGCGCGTGATTTTGGTAGACACGGGTGCTTGTCATTCTCTTTTGCCAAGGGAACTATTCAGGAAAAGACGTAGTCTGTCTACGTCTGCTGACGTCCGCCTGGTAGCTTCCAACGGGTCTGTGATGCTCACCTACGGTTACGAGAACCTCACATTATCATTTGGAAATGGTAAATTTAATTGGAAATTTCTCGTTGCTGACGTCACATTGCCAATCCTCGGTGTGGAATTCCTCTCACATTTCCACCTTCTGGTTGATGTTGCCCACCGACGATTGGTCAACGCAGACTCGTACTTGTCGACACCTCTTCAACCCACCCCCTACAACCTTGCTCTCCACATCAGCGCACCCATGGATGCCTACGCCCACCTCCTCATGTCGTGCCTGGAAGTTGTCCGTCCAGAACTTTGCCAAACACCCATGGTTCCTCCCAAGCACGGTATTTATCACTATATCAAGACAACGGGACCCCCAGTCTTCGCAAAATTCAAACGTCTGGCTCTGGAACAATTGGCAGCCCCCAAACAGACGTTCGCCAATAGGGAGGAAATGGTCCTTTGCCAAAAGGCCTCCAGCCCAAGGTCGTCACCGTTACACATCGTTCTGAAGAGAGACGGCTCCCTCTGTCAGTGCGGGAATTACAGGCGCCTGAACTTAGAAACAGAACCGGATCACTAACCCCTCCCAAACATCGATGACGTGACCTCCTACCTGCACAAAGCAAAGGTTTTCTCTGCGCTCGACCTCCTGAAGGGGTATTATCAGGTGCCTATGAACACAGAAGACAACCCCAAGACCACCATCACCACTCTGTTTGGTACATACACCTTCAATTACTCCTGTTTTGGCCTTCATAATGCTGGGGCCACTTTTCAATGTCTCATGAATGGCATCTTAGTGGACCTCCCCTTCTGTGTATGTTATGTGGACGACATACTAGTGTTCTCTTCCTCAAAAGAAGAACACCTCTGTAGCCTACGCATCGTGCTCGACCGCCTACAACAAAATGGCCTTGTAGTCCGGTACGACAAGTGTACCTTTGGCGCCAATGAAGGAGTCCATCCCTCCCTGAGAAGGTAGCAGCCATTCAGAACTTCCCCACGCCATCGACTATCAAAGCTCTGCAGGAATTCTTGGGCATAATCAACTAATATAACCATTTTCTGCCAGCTATTGCCACCACTCTTGCTCCCCTCTACGCCTCCCACAAGGGCAAGCCAAAGGACCAGAAGTGGGCTCCCCTTCGAGAAGCAGCCTTCTGCAATGCAAAGAAGGCCCTATCAACCGCTGCGGCTCTCACTTTTCCTATCCCATATGTCCCTCTCCTTTTCTCCACCGATGCCAGAGACGTCTCTATTGGTGCAGTACTCGATCAGGTGTTCAACGGCTCGCCCCGCCCATTGGCCTTCTTCAGCAGAAAACTGTCTAAGGCAGAATCGGGTTATTCTACCTTCGATTGCGAATCGCTGGCGATGCACTTTGCTGTCAGTCACTTTCGCCATTTCATAAAAGGTACGCCTTTTGTCATTCAACAGACCACATGCCTCTGGTGCATGCCTTCACTCGACAGTCTGACGCCTGGTTCGCCCGTCAACGCCAACATCTCTCCGCCGTGGCTGAATACAATTGCACCCTTCAACACGTCCCTGGAAAAATGAATCCCGTTGCCGATGCCCTGTCAAGAAACACGTTGGCTGCTGTTCAACTGGGATTCTATTACAATGCCTTGGCTGAAGCCCAACGACAAGATCCAGAGTATCAACCATGTAGGACATCCTGCACATCCCTCCGTTCAGAAGACATCCCCTTCGAAGACTCTAACACCACCCTCCTCTGTGACGTCAGTACTGGTAGACCGCAACCTAGGATTCCTGCTCCCATGTCCCGACAGGTGTTTGCTTTCTTTCATGTCCTTTCACATCCATCGTGCCGTTCTACCGCACAGCTGCTGAAGACCAAGTTCATTTGGCGCGCCATTTCTGATGATGCTAAGGATTTGGTCCGCGCCTGTACTTCTTGCCAAACTTCCAAAGTACATCAACACACGGATTCAGGATTGGGCCACTTTCCTTAACCTCTGCGTCGTTTCGCCCACATTCACGTCGACGTTGTAAGCCCCATACCCACATCACAAGGACATCGTTACCTGTTTACCGTCATTGACCGCTCCACTCGTTGGCCTGAAGCCATTCCCTTGGAAACTGCAACGTTCACCTCATGTACATCTGCCCTACTCTCAGGAGAGATTGCCAGATTTAGTATCCCTGAGCATATTACTTCTGACAGGTGTATCACTTTCACCTCTCAATTGTGGACATCATTAGCGAATCTCCTGGGCATCACCCTACATCTGATAACTGCCTACAACCCTGCTGCCAATGGAATGGTTGAACGCTTTCATCACCCCCTCTAATCATAAATCATAAATGAAGCTACTCACAGGTCTGGTAATTGCTTGGACCTCGTATACACTGACTCCCCTGGCGTTATAACTAGTAAGTTTGGTTCTCAAGTCGGGACATCTGATCATGCCTTGATTTCATTATTAGTGAAGACTGAGCAGCCTATCCCTGATATATCATATTCTCGTAAAATTTATATGAAATCCCAAGCAGACTGGAATGGGATTTTACATGATCTTTGGTGCTTGAATTGGTCACAATTATATAATAGTGTAGATCCTGTTGTCCCTTTGAATGAGAATCTAGTCAACATAATTGATAGGCGTATCCCTTCTCGTGTGCTAAGGTACCGAGTGAAGGACAAACCGTGGTTCAATGATGATTGTAGACGTGCTTTTTTGGAGAAGCAGGAGGCCTATCAACTTTGGAAGGGTAACAGATCAAATTTGACCTGGAACAACTATACTCAGCTTCGAGCTTTTGCTCAGAGAGTTTATGCCTCAACTGAAAAGGAGTACAATTTAACCATAAAAGAAACACTTTCTGGTACAACTCAGGAACATAAATGGTGGTCTACCCTTAAATCTGCACTCTTTGGTGTAGATGCAACAGTTCCTCCTTTACTTAAACCAGATGGCTCAGTCACTCACTGTCCAAAGGAAAAGGCAACCCTTTTGGCTGATTTTTTTGACAGTAAACAGAGTAATGAAAAACTTGAACTTCCACATTCCTGTTTTCCTGAGGCTAAACTAACTAGTTTAGCTTTTCGATCTCGTGAGATTAAAGCTCTGTTGGTGGACCTTGATGCTTATGGAGGTGTATACCCAAATGGTATTTTTCCTTTGTTTTTTATAAAGACAGCAGATTTCTTAGCTCCAAAGTTATCTGTTATTTTGCGCAAGTTAGCAAGAAGAGAAGCTTTTAGCACTAGTTGGAGAATTGGTAATTTTACTCCTCTATGTAAATGTGTTTGTGGTGGCTCAAGTCCCACTGATTACCGCACAATTTCCATAACTCCCATATTATCTAAAGTTTTTGGACGTCTTCTGGCAAAACGTCTTAATAGGTTTGCTGATGGTAATCATCTATTCCCTAGTTTGCAATTTGGTTTTCGTAAAGGCCTTGGATCATATGATGCCCTTCTTACAATCTCTAATGCTGTACAGAAATCCCTTGATTGTGGTCGGGAAGTTCGTATGATTGGCCTTGATTTTAGTGCTGCCTTTGACCGTGTTAATCATGAGGCCCTTGTTTTCAAACTGAAACAGTTGGTAGTGGGTGGGTCGTTTCTTAGCATTATCATTGATTTTTTAAGTAATAGATCTCAACGAGTTGTTGTTGATGGGCACCATAGTGATTATAGGAATGTGATATCCGGTGTTCCACAGGGTAGTGTTCTTGGCCCATTACTTTTCATACTATATACACATGACATGTGGTTTGGCCTAGAAAACAAGCTTGTTGCATATGCAGATGATGCTACTATCTTTGCTTCAATTCCATCCCCTGAATGTAGATATAGGGTTGGTGAATCCCTTAATAGAGATTTAGCTAGAATTAGTGCATGGTGCAAATTATGTGGTATGAAGTTGAATCCTAACAAAACTCAAAGTATGATTGTAAGTAGGTCAAGGACGGTGGCTCCTCAACATCCGGATCTCAATATTGATAAGGTTTCTTTCAATATGTATGACACTTTCAAAATTTTAGGTGTGATTCTCGACAGTGAATTTACTTTTGAGAAACAAATAAGGTCTGTGTCTTCTTCAATTGCACAAAAAATAGGCTTATTAAGAAAGTCTTTCAAGATTTTCGGTGATCAATCTATTCTGTAGAAGTGTTTTAATTCTTTCATTCTACCTTGTTTTGAGTATTGTTCTCCTGTCTGGTGTTCAGTTGCTGATTCTCATCTTAATTTGTTGGACAGAAACTTACGGTCTATTGAATATCTTATTCCTGATCTAGATATTAATCTCTGGCACCGTCGTTCAATTAGTTCATTATGCATGTTGCATAAGATTTTTCATAACTCTGACCATCCTTTACAGTCAGATCTCCCTGGACAATTCTATCCTGTTCGTAATACTAGGCAGGCAGTGAATTCTAATAGCCAGGCCTTCTCCATCACGAGGCTCAATACTACGCAGTACTCTAGAAGTTTTATTCCAGCTGTGACCAAGTTGTGGAATGATCTTCCTAATCGGGTGGTTGAATCAGTAGAACTTCAAAAGTTCAAAGTTGGAGCAAATGCTTTTTTGTTGACCAGGCGGACATGAGTCTTTTTATAGTTTATTTATGACATATTTGTTTTTGATGTTGTTAATAGTTTATATATGACATGTCTGTTTTGACGTTGTTACTTATTTTAGAATAATTTATTGTTAATTTGTTCTCTTCATTTATTTATTTCCTTATTTCCTTTCCTCACTGGGCTATTTTTCCCTGTTGGAGCCCCTGGGCTTATAGCATCTTGCTTTTCCAACTAGGGTTGTAACTTGGATAGTAATAATGATAATAATAATAATAATAAAAAGCAGCTTGATGTCTCGCTACAAGGATTCCAACTGGTTTACTCAGCTTCCCTGGGTCCTCCTGAGACTAAGGACCACTCCTAAAGACGCCCTTGACGTCTCGGCAACTGAAATGGTGTATGGCGACCTGTTGGTCGTCCCTGCTGAAATTTTTCCTTCTGCAACCTCCTCCAACAATTTCCAGCTCATACGTCATATCGTGGGAAAATTTACTCCATGCCGCCAAACTTACAAGCCCCAAGCGAAGGATCACATACCGAGAGACTTGCACTCTGCAACGCACGTCTTCCTACGCAACGACTCTAGCAAGCAAAAGCTAACGCCCCCTTACACGGGACCTTTCCTTGTGTTCCGGTGCAGTCTGAAAGCATTCCTACTAAACATTCGTGGCAAAGAAGACTGGGTTTCCATTGATCGCCTAAAACCTGCTTATCTCCTGCCAGATGACCCGCCTATAGTTCGCCTCTCTAGATCAGGGGGCCCTATTTAATATGTACTGTATGACATTTTTTTGGGTGGGAGCCATGTACCAACAGTGTGTCACACGATCGTACATAGTAACGATATTTAATTTTTTGTATGTATTATGCTTGTATCTTTGCTCTCCTCTCGCACAGATAGGAACCTGAAATACCATGTCTGTTTTTCTCATTATTAACTGTTGATCGGTGAGCTTATCGGTTAAACATGAAATTGCCTGTTATGTTTTGTATGCCCTTTTTGCCTGGAGTCTCTGTATATATAAACGAATGTTCTCTAATAAAGTTTACTCAGTGGCTTTCCTCCTGCCTTTGAGTCACAACCCTCTCTCGGCCCGTCACAATACAAATTTGTAATGATAAGCTATATGTACCCAGTACGTATTACGATGTGCGAGCATACCCAAATACATAAATCCAATCTACACCGAGTATGACGAAGATCCAATATAACATATTTGTTCCTTGATAGAACATGCCTAAGAAGATCGCAGGTTAAATGAGACAATGTGTATGGAATACAAAGTTCCACACATAACGAGACACTTATGCAAGTATAAAGAAGAGAGGAAAACATACCTGATCCTAAAGTACAAAGCTTGTGGTAGGCTATTAGAAACTTCCCTGCCTCGCAATCTAGTAATTGGGAGTTCCAGGCCTGTTCAAGCCTGATAGTTTCTAGAGGTTTCTGTAACCTCACCATCCTTGTGACGTAAGGATGGAGTGTTAGAGAGAGTATATGTTTACATGCTGTGTCACCACCAGTCGTTCCCTGGCCCTCCTAGATCCTGACTTGGGATATTGACCTGTCCCTTGCCTCTGCCGATCGTGATCAATATTTAAACTGTAAAATAAAGTGCTGCCTTTTAAACACTCATTCAATGATTGAGTAAAAAATACAGAAATATGTGAACGTATAGTAATAAAAATAATGGATGTTGGGAAAAGTTTGCAGATGCTGAAGATACAAGGATTTAGGGGAAAAGATATGGGTGATTATGGTGAGCTTTGAGAGATAAAGTTAGTGAAGGATAAAGATAAGAAAAAAAAAAAAACTTCTGAGTTTGGTGTCAGGAGGCAATTTGACCTCGAAGTAGGAAATTTAATTCTTTTTCAAAAGCCTATTTATTTGGAGAGAGAGAGAGAGAGAGAGAGAGGAGAGAGAGAGAGAGAGAGAGAGAGAGAGAGAGAGAGAGAGAGAGAGAGAGAGGAGAGAGAGAGAGAGAGAGAGAGAACAAAAAACACATGCAGCCGTTTCCAGTCATTTGCAGGACAAAGGCACCAGACATGTCAATTTATGTTTGGGGTTTAGCCAGCTTTCATTAGATTCCAAGGCGGATATGTGATGGCGGGAGATTTTCGTCTGATTGTACACAGCAAACAATCCTAGTATGGGTGACCCTGACTGGTACAGCTTTGCTGATCATAGTGATACTCAAAACCTTTTCACCACGACAAGGTATCCCCACTTAGAAAGGGATGTTTATACACACACACGCACACACACACACACACACACACACACACACAATATATATATATATATATATATATATATATATATATATATATATATATATATATATATATATATATATATATCTATACATATATATATATATATATATATATATATATATATATATATATATATATATATATATATATATATATATATGTATATATATATATATATATATATATATATATATATATATATATATATATATATGTATAGATATATATATATATATATATATATATATATATATATATATATATATATATATATATATATATATATATATATTCCATATTGAATATTGCTACTATGTCACCTTACTTTAACAACATTAAAGAAGGGGAAAACAATAACATACTAAGCTTAATTTGTAAGTTTCATTTTCTTCCACGATATCTCTAACGACCTCGCCTGTTTATTTGTAACAGGATATGAAGCCTGACCTGACCCCGTGCTTCACCCTGCAGGACCTCAGACCTGAGCCAACAGTTAGACTAGACTCGATTACAACTGAAAAATTCCACCTTCACGAGATGGACAACATAGAGCACTTCAATGTGTCTCCAAGATTTACTCCAAGGAGAAACGTCCCTTCAAATAACGATGCTCCTTCTAATACGTCATCAGCAGCTGGACAACCTTCAGGTATGGTTAGATTACTGGGCAGTTTATAGGGAAATAAGATAACGACAGACGAAAGGACGTAAGATTGGATAAATCGGAGATGAAATTTCAAGATGTGTACTTGAGTTGTAAAAGTAAATCTACCTTTTAAAAGTTATGAATAATCGTATGAATTAACGAATTGCATATCTGTTAGTTAAGCCTAATAATAACTTCAAACTCTGTGATAACTTTAGGCTTGGCAACGTAAACTTAATCAAAATATATGAGTAGTCTTTGAACTCTGTAATGTAAAGATATCAATAATACCCATCAAGTGTAAGCATAGTAATATAAAAGAAAATCTACAATATTTGTTGGTCTTTATGCCAGTTGACATAAAGATAACTACAGTAATTGGTAAGTCTATAAATTTGGCATTGTAAAATAACTGGGATATCTATGAAATCCTTAAGCTTGGCAGTATGAAAATAACTACAAACTGATAAGCCTTTAAGCTCAATGACATGAATATGATTATGATAACTATTAAGTCTTTAGTTTAGTGATAGAATGATAACTACAATCTTAGCAAAGTATTTCAAGTCGTTAACAATAGTTTCGTTAACATGAAGATAAAAACAATATATGTCAAGTCCTAAAGGTCAGACACATAAATTCTATAATCTCTGTCAACTCTTAAAGCTCGGTAACATAAAAACTGTAATCTGTCAACTCTTAAATTTCGGTAACATAAATATTACAATCTCCGTCATGTTTTAAAACTTTGTAACATAAAAATCATAACCTCTGTCAAGTCTTAAAGCTCAGTTATATAAATACTAGTCTCCGTCAACTCTTGAAGCTCACTCACATAAATACCACAATTTCTGTCAAGTCTTAAAGCTCGGTAACATAAAAAACTACAATCTCTGTCAAGCCTTGAAGCTCAGTTACATAAATACTACAATCTCTGTCAAGTCTTGAAGCTCGGTAACATAAATACTACAATCTCTGTCAAGTCTTGAAATGCCGGTATTTTAAATAATACAATCAATGTCAAGTTTTAAAGCTTAGTGACATAAAAACTATAATTTCTGTCAAGTTTCAAAGCTTGGTAACATGAATAATACAATATCTGTTAAGTTTTAAAGCTTAGTTACATAAATACTACAATTTCTTTGAAGTCTTAAAGCTCAGTTGAATGCATACTATAATCTTTGCCAAGTCTTAAAACTCGGTAACAAAAATACTACAATATGTGTCAAGTCTTAAAGCTCAGTAACATAAAAACTATAATCTCTGTGAAGTCTTAAAGCTCAGTTTCATAAATAATACAATCTTTGTCGAGTCTTGAGGCTTGGTAACATAAATACTACAATCTTTGTCAAGTCTTAAAGCTTAGTAACATAAATACTATAATCTCTGTCAAACCTTAAAGGTCGGTAACATGAATACTACAATATATGTTAAGTCTTAAAGCTCAGCTACATAAATACTACAATCTCTGTCAATTCTTGAAGCGTGGTAACATAAAAACTACATTCTCTGTCAAGTATTAACGCTTTGTTACATAAATAATGCAATCTCTGTCAAGTCTCAAAGCTTGGTATCATAAATACTTCATTCTCTGTCAAGACTCAAAGCTCGGTAGCATAAATATTACAATCCATATATATAAAGCAATAGATGCCACATGAACTGAGTCTGCATACTCAAGCAATAATATAAAGAATTTGAACTACATAAATATACATAAATACATTCATCAATGAACGAATAAAAAAATAAAAGAAATTTATTTTTCATATCATTTTCAATGTTATTTTCTAAAAAAATATATACGCGTACATGGATATGAAAACGCCCTATATTATCTAGGCAAAAAAAAAAAATATTTATGAATAGAAATGTATGGAGACATGCATTGTATAAAACAGTAACAAATAAAATTGGTGTTATATATTTCAATCGCCCTGAGGGACTCTCTCTCTCTCTCTCTCTCTCTC
>NC_090736.1:70754920-70757420 GCF_036898095.1 Palaemon carinicauda
ACACACACACACACACACACACATATATATATATATATATATATATATATATATATATATATATATATATATATATATATGTATATATATATGTACTATATATATATATATATATATATATATATATATATATATATATATATATATATATATATATATATATATGTATAGATATATATAGATATATATATATATATATATATATATATATATATATATATATATATATATATATATATATATATATATATATATATAGATAGATAGATAGATAGATAGATAGATAGATAAAACCCTTTCTTAGTGGGAATACCTTAGGGGGCCTTCTAGCTGGAATCACTTTTTGAAGGGGAATATGTTCACATATATTCCTCATTGAACTCATTGAAGGAGTACCATTCATAGAGTGATTTCCCAAGGTTTGAGCCCTCGAGTACCTTTTTTGCCCCCCCCCCCCCTCCCCTAAAAACCGCAAATTTACCCCTAAAAATTAAATTTTTCTGGATTTAATAACTTTGTTATTTTTTTTATATTTTCCTGTAAAATTTTGTATGGCTATAGAACAGATGTTGTTGTACGAAGCAAAAGAGAGATTTAAGGAAATAATAATAATTTTTAAATTTGCGGATTATTAAAACTCATTTCAACTACAAAAAATTTTTTTAAGAATTATTTTTGGCCAGTATCGAAAAAAATGGTTCTTTTTCAATTCTAGAATCATGTTTTTACTACTACTATAGAAAGTTTCTTTACAATTGGTTAATAAATAGCAAAGTTATTAGAAGATATATTGAAAAAAAGTTAGTTTTGAGATATGAGCTTTTAAAGTTTTGGAAAGAGATTTTCATATTTTAATGTGCACTTCTGTGCATCATATTTGCATAATATTGCATATTTGTATACCTATCCTTTGTAGAACCATTATATTGCTGTAGAATATTCTTATTATGCATCTATAAATGCTCCTAGTCTTAACTCCCCACTACTCATCTGGGTTGGGTATTTTTCTTTCATGAAGAGGATTTACAAGTTGCCCAAGCTTCTCTTTGTTGCCAGGTTTTTTTCTAAATGGTGTCCTCCCATTTTATATCTTTCTTCTTCCTCAGGCCAGATTTCATTCTGGAACGATCTTGGGCTGCTAAGATGGAGTCAAGGTTTTCCGACGTGCCAAGTATATGTTTTATGACAATAGCTTTTTGATATCCAAAATTATGGTCAAGAATTGCCATTCTACTTATAAACCTTAACCTTTTGAGTACAAGTAATTTTCTCTTTTTAGCTCTGGCCCACATTTTTTAGTGGAAACTTTCATTGGAATGTTGAGTAAGTCCTCGTACACGCTGTTCCATGATATCTCTGCTGGTAAGATCTTCATATATCTTACTGACTGCCTGAATAGAACTCTTATCCAGTTTTGCATATAATGAGCTCCTTTTATCTACAATTTCATCAGTTTTTTTTTTCCCTGTAGACAGCTCTCTTTGATAATGATAGTGTGAGGTAGGGCCAGGAAGACATATATGATGCTTTTCTCAAAGTACATCAAATATGTTGCATAAATAGATTTCCTCATATATATATATATATATATATATATATATATATATATATATATATATATATATATATATATATATATATATATATATATATGGGTGTGTGTGTGTGTGTGTAAGGTCTTCCTATATTTTTTCTTATTGATTTGTCATACAGTCTTTGCAAACCATTTATTTTCTTTTTTCATCACCAACACCGAATGAAGGAGATGGAGGAGAAGAATCGTCTCCAGGAAGAGGAGAGGAGTCAACATCATATTGTTTTTGTATATTTGCTTGTCGCATTTTTTTTCATATGCTTTTTTAGTTTTACTAACTAAAGGCATTTTTTTCACTGAAATAAAGAAATGATAAAGGATTTAAAGACAATATAACATATACACAGCACGAGAAAAAATAAAAATAGACCGCCAAATCAGCTAATCTCCAAACGTAGCAAATATTGACACACCTTCTAAACAAAGTTCTAAATCTAACTGATTCTATAACAGTAGGGAACAATGTTTTGATGGAAGTCAATGCCCGAAAAACATATAGTACATCATTCATGTTCATCCAAGTTCTTATAATAAAGTATTTCTAGATAATTTTATAAAATATCACAGCACGACGGTTTTCATAGATGACTGGGATATATAGTTATCTCTACAAAACATTTTCTAGCAGTAAAACTATTGGAGATATTAACATAAAACTTCGTAACTAGATACTAAAGTCCTTCACCGTTGCCATGGTGACAAAAAAAGAAAAACAAAATTTTTTTGAAACACCATTTTTCTGCCAGAAGGCCCCCTTAACGTAGTAAAAGTATTTGTGCATCACCATGATCAGGCCACCCATCACCAATCCGCAATGCCCAGCGTGGTGATGAAATGGACAAACCCCAGGCATGAATATCAAAATGTTTGAGACCTTTTGTTCTGCAGTGGACTAGATTGGGCTGC
>NC_090736.1:70762420-70764920 GCF_036898095.1 Palaemon carinicauda
ATATATATATATATATATATATATATATATATATATATATATATATATAGTCACATGCATGAGTAATTACATAAAAATAAATGATGAGAGGAAGTGAATTAGACGATTTTTACATCTAAAAAGGATTAATTTTCTAAGTTAACTTCCACAACAAAACTGAGCATAAATCTTCTTCAAAGCGAGTGAAATAGAACTTCAAATCGTGGGAATACAAAACAGAAGAAATACAAGTTTCTCGCTGACTTTCGAATGATTTGATAAGTTCAATACAATAGAATTAACTTGTCAATAATAGACACACGCGGGGAGAGCAGACACTCGAAGAGACAGTTATATGATTAAGATTATGACAATTAAATGACGTATCGACGCCCGCCATGGTTGAGGTAGGCTTACCGTGCCAGCTGGGCCTATTGAGGGTTGCCCACTCACGACTCAGACTCAAAGGTAACTGGTCTTCGACTGACCTACTCTGGGTAGTCTTAATTCCCATACATTACTGTGTCTTGTCTCACTTAAGGGTAACAGTGGCAGTTCAAGGGTCCCCTCTCCCCGGTGTACCTGTTGATATGGAAGCAGATTCAGTACACGTGTGCTTGGGTCAGCACATACCAAATAGTGAGAAAAGCAGCTCGAACTGCTTCCCACACTACTTATGGATCAGGGAGACGAGGTCATAGATCAGCGACCGCCGCCCTGCTTCCTGATCATTTACTTTATGTTTTTCGGCATTTGTTTAAAACTTTATTTATATGTGACATATATATATATATATATATATATATATATATATATATATATATATATATATATATATATATATATATGTATATATATATATATATGTACATATATATATATATATGTATATATATATATATATATATATATATATATATATATATATATATATATATATATATATATATATATATATATATATATATTAAATGGTAGTGCTAGAAAATGCAGTCAATCGACGAAAAAATATTTGTCATCGGTCGAAACTCACATAGATAGAACACGGCTATAGTATATGATCCCGAGAATAAACTTTGCTTAGATATATATTGGCATGCTCTTAACACTGAATAAGAGAGATGAACATAACCCGGGAACGTAATGCTGAATACCATCCGTAATAAGTTAACTAGCCGACACATGATAGTCACTTAGAGTTTGGAAACATCATTAGCCGAAGAAAACGTCGTCTCCGTGTGGACTGGTGGCCCCTTAGCGCCATCTTCCTACTCCATACCATTCCCGTCAGCCAGTCCTCTCTTCCAGCAATCTAACCATCCCCTTCCTTCTCCCATTGTATCGGCTTCATTTCAATCATCCAATAATAATAATAATAATAATAATAATAATAATAATAATAATAATGATGATGATGATGATGACTTTCACATATCAAGTTACATTTTTTAAATTATAATGACTTTGATTTTGTGTCCATGTATATATATGTATATGATAAATTTTGCACATTTAGACGTGTTTTTATACTCAAATAAGCCCTATATTTTTTATACATCGATGTCTGGATTCTCTTAACGACAACGGGATCAGAGCCCCAGGCGAAATCTCACCAGGACAAGAACTTATGACCGACCGGGAGTCGAACCATGGTGTTTCCTGGACCAGAATTCGATTCCCGGCCTGTCAAAAGCTGTCTTTGTGTGATTTTGCCTGGGGGTCTGACCCCGAGGTCGTTAAGAGAATCCACACATGAATACATAAAAAATATATGGCTTATTAGAGTATATATATATATATATATATATATATATATATATATATATATATATATATATATATATATATATATATATATATATATTTATATATATATAAATATACATATATATATATATATATATATATATATATATATATATATATATATATATATATATGTATATATATATATATATATATATATATATATATATATATATATATATATATATATATATACATATATATATAAATATATATATATATATATATATATATATATATATATATATATATATATATATGTATGTATATATATATATATATATATATATATATATATATATATATGTATATATATATATATATATATATATATATATATATATATATATATATATATATATATATATATATCTATATATATATGTA
Source organism: Palaemon carinicauda (assembly GCF_036898095.1). Taxonomy (NCBI): domain Eukaryota; kingdom Metazoa; phylum Arthropoda; class Malacostraca; order Decapoda; family Palaemonidae; genus Palaemon; species Palaemon carinicauda. The sequence goes on from NC_090736.1 coordinate 70,764,593, forward strand.
TGTATATATATATATATATATATATATACATATATATATATATTTATATATATATATATAAATATATATATATATATATATATATATATATATATATATATATATATATATATATATATATATATATATACTTTATATATATCCTATGAGAAATATCTATCGAATTTTCTACCAACTTCTGACAGCCCTTCCATTCTACTCTAGAAAATCTTCCATTTTATTGTTTCAAGTCTTAATAGAGATGAACATATAATGCATCAATTAAACATCGTATCGTGGTCTTCAAAATAGTCCATTCCGAGTATTAATTCTGGGCTCAGTATATATT
>NC_090736.1:70769920-70779920 GCF_036898095.1 Palaemon carinicauda
TTTAAGAACTAGCATACAGGACTTGAAAACAGGTTTACATAACTTGTTTAGATTTGTTAACGCTTAGGTTACCTCGCTAAATGGGACTCTGTCGAGTCCCTATCCGCCTCTATAAGATATTATTATTTCGGAAATAAAAAGCTGTGGTTTTCGACCACCTTTACGACAAATATTGTGACAGAAGATTAGAACTGAATTTACAGTGACATTTATGAACTATATTTTACAAATATATCTGAGAGAGCAACTACGTACAAGAAAAAAAAAGATAGTCACAGAAGTGTGGAAAAGTTTGTCTGAAAAAAGAAACCCTGAATTTGAAAAGTTTCTTGAAATCATGAGAAAAATACAAGGATAAAAAAATTTCATCCAACATTTTAGCTATTTTCCTCACTTCAGAACTTTATTATTATCAGATTTCTTCTCTTTAATTTCGATTTTGTCTTATTTTTGTAACACCAACCTCCATTCTTGCTCTCAAAATCCCTCCACACGATGCTAACTTTGATAATTTGAGAATTTGTGGTGGGTTGATATACGAGACTTTTTCTTTGGTGGTCACCAAAACCGTGACCTCATGGATCCTGATCGTGAGGTTTAAAACTCGGTGATTGGCACATATATCTCATTCTCTGCAATAACTTTGATTTTCTCTCCACTTAACCTTTGGTTTCACGGCTTCTTTGCTACAGCCGTTCGTCCAAAACTTAAGACAAGAGAGTCATTTCAGTTTCTTGCTCCGCTCATGCTGATGTTTTTCATTTTACTAAGAATTGTTGTTCTTCACTACTTCGAAGGAAGAAGGTTTCTCATATTTAAAAGATCAAGAAAAAATAGTGCAACTTTCAAGAATCTAAATGAGTTTTAAATGCAGCCTTAAGGTTGAACAAAAAGCTCCCATTTGATATAAGGACCGATGATATTCAAGTCTTTCAAGATTTTCTTGTTTCATGAGTAAGTATTATGATAGTGGAGATTTTGGGTCTAAGAGCCCCCATCCGAGGTGATATATATAGAGAATCTGGATGTGTGTGTATGTGTGTGTGTGTAGATTTCACCATACAAACCGACTACGCCGTCTGATTTTCCAGTTACAGAATGCGCATGATAAACAAATATCGCGAGTTATGCAGCGCACAGAAGCTTTCATTTGGAAGAGAACCGAAAGTGAGATCTCTCCACTCAGAGGAAAGTCGACATTATTTTACTTCGTTGTTATGTATTATTGTAATAATGTACTGTATTGTTTCAAGTTTTACATGTATTGTGCAACAATGCATAATATTGCATGGATAAAACATGTTATGCTTTGTATATAAGTGAAATTATTTATTTTGATATTAGGATTCAAACATTTATTAGTTACCTCAAAGATAGGATGTAATTCTTTATAGTTTTGTAGGAGTAGGATATAAGTCTTTGAGAGCGATGCTCTTTTGTTGTTTAGCAATGTTTTGGTTTTGTCAGACTGTGTATGACGCTCCACACACACTTGAGAGTTGGCTGTCATTAAGCAATGTAGTCACCAGATTTATTAAAGTGTATTTTAAGAATACCAATGTATCATTAAATCCCACCGAGAAAATTTGACAACTTCAGATGGGATCCTCAGGAATAATTACTAACAATTCTTCATCTATTGCAGGTAACAATATGTTTGTTATGTAGACATCTTATCATCATATTAATTGGCGACAAGCAGAAGGACGAACACACGTAGAAGAAACATTGGGGCTTTTGTAGATTGATGGCCATCAAAAGAAAAGGAGCTTTTGTAGATCAGCGGCCAGGAACAAGAAGAGAAAAGGCCTATTGGAGATTTTCCAAGCAGAAGAACGTAGGAATTTCATCATAGCAAGCAAACAAAAGAAAAAGTGAAATTTAAGGTTGGATAAAGTTTTTTAAGGAATGCAAAGAGTATTAATTTTTATAGATGATATTTCAATTGCTGGTAAAGACACAAAAGAACATAGAGAAAGATAGCGAACAGTTCTGAAGAATTTGAAGGAACATAATATTAGAGTAAATAAGAGCAAATGTTTTTAGAAGTATATTCAGTGGAATACTTAGGTTTTGTAATAAATGGAAAAGGTATTCACAAAACTAAAAAGAAGATTAAAGCTGTACAATCAACAAAGGTGTCAGAAAATATTAAGGAATTACAATCATTTCTAGGTTCAGTAAAATTTTATGGAAATTTCATTCAGAATTTGTCTACAATTGCACATCCATTGTATAATCTGTTGAATAAGGGTGTAGAATGGAAGTGGACAAAAGAGTGTCAAGAATCTTTTGAAAGAATCAAACAGGAAATAACATATCCTACGTTCCTAGTACATAATCAAACGGATTCACCAGTTAGATTAGTATGTGATGCAGCGAACATAGGTTTAGGTGCAATATTATCACATGTAATGCCAGATGGAACAGAAAAACCAATTGCATCCACTTCTAGAGTATTGAACAAGGCAGGAAGGAATTACTCTCAAATAGAAAAGGAAGGTTTAGCATTAGTTTATGGAGTTAAAAAATTCCATATTTATCTTTATGGTAGGAAAAAATTCACACTTGTTACAGATCATAAACCTTTATTAGCAATATTGAGTCCAAATGCAAGTTTACCTACGTTGGTAGCTGCAAGACTACAACATTGGGCAATTACGTTAGCAGCGTAACACTATGATATAGAATACCATCCAACATCTAACATGGGTAACGCATATGCTTTATCCAGATTACCCGTAGACAAAGCTCCGGAGAGGTATGATGACAGTGTTCTGTTATTTTTTGTATATGATGTACCCATAACTGCAAAAGTTGTAGCACACAGTACCAAGAGAAACCCAGTACTTAGTAAGGTTTTAGAGAGTTTAATGACATGTAGGGAATTATGTGGGAAAGAGGAAAATTGTAAACCCTATAAGGATATATGGTATGAACTGAGTGTAACACAAGGAATAGTGATGAGAGGTTCCAGGGTAGTTATTCCTAATTCACTGAGAAATAAGGTTTTGTCTGAAATATCTGCTGATCACTTAGGCATTGTAAGATCAAAGTCAATTGCCAGAACTTATGTATGGTGGCCAGGTGTAGATAAAGATGTGGAATCTTATATAAAGAATTGTATGAATTGTTTTATGCAACAGAACAATCCTCAATTTGCTAGAATGCACCCGTGGGAGTTACCCAGGTATCCATGGTAAAGAGTGCATATAGATTTTGCAGGTCCTTTTTAATATTGCTTCTTTTTTATAGTAGTAGATGCTTACAGTAAGTGACCAGAAATTATCCCAATGAAGACAACAACGTCTTATGCCACAATAAAAGAGTTAATGCAATTTTTTTCTAGACATGGTATCCCAGAAAGAATTGTTACAGATAATGGTCCACAATTTACCTCACAAGATTTTAAAGAGTTTTGTAATGTCAATGGTATAAAGCACACATTTTCAGCAACATATCATCCATCTACTTTGGGAGAGACTGACAGATTTGTCCAAAGGTTTAAACACTATATGAAGTGTAGAAAAGCAAATTAATGTAACATATTTTTGCATGTATCAAAGTTTTTATTGTCTTATAGAACAATGCCGCACAGCACAACAGGCGTTACACCCTCAAATTTGTTGATGGGGAGGAGGATAAGGTGTAAGTTAGATTTGTTGTATCCAAGTTTGCAAAGAGATTTAGAGATAAAGGGTATAAACAAGAAGTAAAGCTTCCTAATGTAAGACATTTTTTACCTTTATCTGATGTCATGGTAAGATTGTACAACACTCCAGAGAAGTGGGTACCAGGAGAGATTGTAAGAGAGATAGGAAATTTACATTATGATGTTTGTGTTGGTGATAATGTTGTAAAACGTCATGTTGATCAATTACAGCCATTAAAAAGAAATAAAGTAGAGCATGTGAATGTTAGAGATGAGAAACTTAAAGAAGTAGTTAGATCAAATGAGTCAAATATTAACCAAGATGCTCCAACATCAAATGTAGATTCACAACCAATTTATGTATCAGTACAAGATGAGGTTAAATTGCTTCCTAATAGGATTAATAGAGGAAAGACCCCTGAGAGATTAAATTTATAAGGATTTTTACAATGTCAAGTTAAGGGGGAGGAGACCGTTATGTATTATTGTGATAATGTACTGTATTATTTCAAGTGTTACATGTATTGCGCAACATAGCATCATATCGCACGGATAAAACATGTTATGCTTTGTATATAAGTGAAATGATTTATTTTGATATTAGGATTCAAACATTTATTAGTTACCTCAAAGAGAGGATGTAATTCTTTATAGTTTTGTACTGGAGTAAGAATCAAGTCTTTGAGAGCGATGCTCTTTTGTTATTTAGCAATGTTTTGGTTTCGTCAGACTATGTATGACGCTCCACACACACAATTGAGAGTTGGCTGTCATTAAGCAATGTAGTCACAAGATTTATTAAAATGTTTTTTAAGAATACCAATGTATCATTAAATCCCACCGAGAAAAATTGACAACTTCAGATGGGATCCTTAGGAATAATTACTAACAATTTTTCATCTATTGCAGGTATCAATATGTTTGTTGTGTAGACATCCTATCATCATATTAATTGACAACTTCAGATGGGATCCTCAGGAATAATTACTAACAATTCTTCATCTATTACAGATAACAATATGTTTGTTATGTAGACATCTTATCATCATATTAATTGGCGACAAGCAGAAGGACGAACAAACGCAGAAGAAACATTGGGGCTTTTGTAGATTGGTGGCCATCAAAAGAAAAGGAGCTTTTGTAGATCAGCGGCCAGGAACAAGAAGAGAAAAGGCCTATTGGAGATTTTCCAAGCAGCAGAACGTAGGAATTTCATCATAGCAAGCAAACAAAAGAAAAAGTGAAATTTAAGGTTGGATAAGATTTTTTCAGGAATGCAGGGAGTATTAATTTTTATAGATGATATTTCAATTGCTGTTAAAGACACAAGAGAATATAGAGAAAGATTACGAACAGTTCTGGAGAAGTTGAAGGAACATAATATTAGAGTAAATACGAGCAAATGTTTTTAGAAGTATATTCAGTGGAATACTTAGGTTTTGTAATAAATGGCAAAGGTATTCACAAAACTAAAAAGAAGATTAAAGCTGTACAATCAACAAAGGTGTCAGAAAATATTAAGGAATTACAATCATTTCTAGGTTCAGTAAAATTTTATGGAAATTTCATTCAGAATTTGTCTACAATTGCACATCCATTGTATAATCTGTTGAATAAGGGTGTAGAATGGAAGTGGACAAAAGAGTGTCAAGAATCTTTTGAAAGAATCAAACAGGAAATAACATATCCTACGTTCCTAGTACATAATCAAACGGATTCACCAGTTAGATTAGTATGTGATGCAGCGAACATAGGTTTAGGTGCAATATTATCACATGTAATGCCAGATGGAACAGAAAAACCAATTGCATCCACTTCTAGAGTATTGAACAAGGCAGGAAGGAATTACTCTCAAATAGAAAAGGAAGGTTTAGCATTAGTTTATGGAGTTAAAAAATTCCATATTTATCTTTATGGTAGGAAAAAATTCACACTTGTTACAGATCATAAACCTTTATTAGCAATATTGAGTCCAAAAGCAAGTTTACCTACGTTGGTAGCTGCAAGACTACAACATTGGGCAATTACGTTAGCAGCGTAACACTATGATATAGAATACCATCCAACATCTAACATGGGTAACGCATATGCTTTATCCAGATTACCCGTAGACAAAGCTCCGGAGAGGTATGATGACAGTGTTCTGTTATTTTTTGTATATGATGTACCCATAACTGCAAAAGTTGTAGCACACAGTACCAAGAGAAACCCAGTACTTAGTAAGGTTTTAGAGAGTTTAATGACATGTAGGGAATTATGTGGGAAAGAGGAAAATTGTAAACCCTATAAGGATATATGGTATGAACTGAGTGTAACACAAGGAATAGTGATGAGAGGTTCCAGGGTAGTTATTCCTAATTCACTGAGAAATAAGGTTTTGTCTGAAATATCTGCTGATCACTTAGGCATTGTAAGATCAAAGTCAATTGCCAGAACTTATGTATGGTGGCCAGGTGTAGATAAAGATGTGGAATCTTATATAAAGAATTGTATGAATTGTTTTATGCAACAGAACAATCCTCAATTTGCTAGAATGCACCCGTGGGAGTTACCCAGGTATCCATGGTAAAGAGTGCATATAGATTTTGCAGGTCCTTTTTAATATTGCTTCTTTTTTATAGTAGTAGATGCTTACAGTAAGTGACCAGAAATTATCCCAATGAAGACAACAACGTCTTATGCCACAATAAAAGAGTTAATGCAATTTTTTTCTAGACATGGTATCCCAGAAAGAATTGTTACAGATAATGGTCCACAATTTACCTCACAAGATTTCAAAGAGTTTTGTAATGTCAATGGTATAAAGCACACATTTTCAGCAACATATCATCCATCTACTTTGGGAGAGACTGACAGATTTGTCCAAAGGTTTAAACACTATATGAAGTGTAGAAAAGCAAATTAATGTAACATATTTTTGCATGTATCAAAGTTTTTATTGTCTTATAGAACAATGCCGCACAGCACAACAGGCGTTACACCCTCAAATTTGTTGATGGGGAGGAGGATAAGGTGTAAGTTAGATTTGTTGTATCCAAGTTTGCAAAGAGATTTAGAGATAAAGGGTATAAACAAGAAGTAAAGCTTCCTAATGTAAGACATTTTTTACCTTTATCTGATGTCATGGTAAGATTGTACAACACTCCAGAGAAGTGGGTACCAGGAGAGATTGTAAGAGAGATAGGAAATTTACATTATGATGTTTGTGTTGGTGATAATGTTGTAAAACGTCATGTTGATCAATTACAGCCATTAAAAAGAAATACAGTAGAGCATGTGAATGTTAGAGATGAGAAACTTAAAGAAGTAGTTAGATCAAATGAGTCAAATATTAACCAAGATGCTCCAACATCAAATGTAGATTCACAACCAATTTATGTATCAGTACAAGATAAGGTTAAATTGCTTCCTAATAGGATTAACAGAGGAAAGACCCCTGAGAGATTAGATTTATAAGGATTTTTACAATGTCAAGTTAAGGGGGAGGAGACCGTTATGTATTATTGTGATAATGTACTGTATTATTTCAAGTGTTACATGTATTGCGCAACATAGCATCATATCGCACGGATAAAACATGTTATGCTTTGTATATAAGTGAAATGATTTATTTTGATATTAGGATTCAAACATTTATTAGTTACCTCAAAGAGAGGATGTAATTCTTTATAGTTTTGTACTGGAGTAAGAATCAAGTCTTTGAGAGCGATGCTCTTTTGTTGTTTAGCAATGTTTTGGTTTCGTCAGACTATGTATGACGCTCCACACACACAATTGAGAGTTGGCTGTCATTAAGCAATGTAGTCACAAGATTTATTAAAATGTTTTTTAAGAATACCAATGTATCATTAAATCCCACCGAGAAAAATTGACAACTTCAGATGGGATCCTTAGGAATAATTACTAACAATTTTTCATCTATTGCAGGTATCAATATGTTTGTTGTGTAGACATCCTATCATTATATTAATTGACAACTTCAGATGGGATCCTCAGGAATAATTACTAACAATTCTTCATCTATTACAGATAACAATATGTTTGTTATGTAGACATCTTATCATCATATTAATTGGCGACAAGCAGAAGGACGAACAAACGCAGAAGAAACATTGGGGCTTTTGTAGATTGGTGGCCATCAAAAGAAAAGGAGCTTTTGTAGATCAGCGGCCAGGAACAAGAAGAGAAAAGGCCTATTGGAGATTTTCCAAGCAGCAGAACGTAGGAATTTCATCATAGCAAGCAAACAAAAGAAAAAGTGAAATTTAAGGTTGGATAAGATTTTTTCAGGAATGCAGGGAGTATTAATTTTTATAGATGATATTTCAATTGCTGTTAAAGACACAAGAGAATATAGAGAAAGATTACGAACAGTTCTGGAGAAGTTGAAGGAACATAATATTAGAGTAAATACGAGCAAATGTTTTTAGAAGTATATTCAGTGGAATACTTAGGTTTCGTAATAAATGGCAAAGGTATTCACAAAACTAAAAAGAAGATTAAAGCTGTACAATCAACAAAGGTGTCAGAAAATATTAAGGAATTACAATCATTTCTAGGTTCAGTAAAATTTTATGGAAATTTCATTCAGAATTTGTCTACAATTGCACATCCATTGTATAATCTGTTGAATAAGGGTGTAGAATGGAAGTGGACAAAAGAGTGTCAAGAATCTTTTGAAAGAATCAAACAGGAAATAACATATCCTACGTTCCTAGTACATAATCAAACGGATTCACCAGTTAGATTAGTATGTGATGCAGCGAACATAGGTTTAGGTGCAATATTATCACATGTAATGCCAGATGGAACAGAAAAACCAATTGCATCCACTTCTAGAGTATTGAACAAGGCAGGAAGGAATTACTCTCAAATAGAAAAGGAAGGTTTAGCATTAGTTTATGGAGTTAAAAAATTCCATATTTATCTTTATGGTAGGAAAAAATTCACACTTGTTACAGATCATAAACCTTTATTAGCAATATTGAGTCCAAAAGCAAGTTTACCTACGTTAGTAGCTGCAAGACTACAACATTGGGCAATTACGTTAGCAGCGTAACACTATGATATAGAATACCATCCAACATCTAACATGGGTAACGCATATGCTTTATCCAGATTACCCGTAGACAAAGCTCCGGAGAGGTATGATGACAGTGTTCTGTTATTTTTTGTATATGATGTACCCATAACTGCAAAAGTTGTAGCACACAGTACCAAGAGAAACCCAGTACTTAGTAAGGTTTTAGAGAGTTTAATGACATGTAGGGAATTATGTGGGAAAGAGGAAAATTGTAAACCCTATAAGGATATATGGTATGAACTGAGTGTAACACAAGGAATAGTGATGAGAGGTTCCAGGGTAGTTATTCCTAATTCACTGAGAAATAAGGTTTTGTCTGAAATATCTGCTGATCACTTAGGCATTGTAAGATCAAAGTCAATTGCCAGAACTTATGTATGGTGGCCAGGTGTAGATAAAGATGTGGAATCTTATATAAAGAATTGTATGAATTGTTTTATGCAACAGAACAATCCTCAATTTGCTAGAATGCACCCGTGGGAGTTACCCAGGTATCCATGGTAAAGAGTGCATATAGATTTTGCAGGTCCTTTTTAATATTGCTTCTTTTTTATAGTAGTAGATGCTTACAGTAAGTGACCAGAAATTATCCCAATGAAGACAACAACGTCTTATGCCACAATAAAAGAGTTAATGCAATTTTTTGCTAGACATGGTATTCCAGAAAGAATTGTTACAGATAATGGTCCACAATTTACCTCAAAAGATTTCAAAGAGTTTTGTAATATCAATGGTATAAAGCATACATTTTCAGCAACATATCATCCATCTACTATGGGAGAGGCTGAAAGATTTGTCCAAAGGTTTAAACACAATATGAAGTGTAGAAAAGCAAATTTAGGTAACATATTTTTGCCTGTATCAAAGTTTTTATTGTCTTATAGAACAATGCCGCACAGCACAACAGGCATTACACCCTCAAATTTGTTGATAGGGAGGAAGATAAGGTGTAAGTTAGATTTGTTGTATCTAAGTTTGCAAAGAGATTTAGAAGATAAAGGGTATAAACAAGAAGTAAATCTTCCTAATGTAAGACATTTTTTACCTTTATCTGATGTCATGGTAAGATTGTACAACACTCCAGAGAAGTGGGTACCAGGAGAGATTGTAAGAGAGATAGGAAATTTACATTATGATGTTTGTATTGGTGATAATGTTGTAAAACGTCATGTTGATCAATTACAGTCATTAAAAAGGAATACAGTAGAGCATGTGAATGTTAGAGATGAGAGACTTAAAGAAGTACTTAGATCAAATGAGTCAAA
>NC_090736.1:70794920-70802420 GCF_036898095.1 Palaemon carinicauda
GAAAAACCTCCCACTTATTCATCAATAATCCAAATGCTCACTCCACTGAACGTCTGGCCCTTGAATGTCTGTAATTATAAACTCGTTTACGAGAATCAAGTTCCCGCTGAGGGGTGGGTCGCAAAAGGTTGGTATGCACTTTGAAGGCTTCATCTCCAATAAAAACAAATGGTTGGGGGTCATCATTAGTGCCAGGTAAAAGCTTAGGTTGTGGGAAATTAAGTTGTTTTGAGTATAGCTTTGATCCGAAAGTGCTGTTTCGAAAAACAGTCGAATCACCTTCTTGGCCGTATGACCCCACATTGATAGAGACAAATCGAAGGTTGGCGTCAGCAACAGCCATTAGAACCACTGAAAAAAAGATTTATAGTTGAAGAAGAATTTTAAACCAGAACTGCGAGGCTTCATACAACGAACGTGATTACCATCAATGGCTCCCAAACAATTAGGAAAATTAGTTTTATTTTCAAAAGTCTCGGAAATGTTATACCATTCTTCAGTAGTTACTTCGGGCATTTCAATATCTTTCAAAAGAATCTAGATTCCTTCACATGTATCAAAAACTATCTTAGCAATGGTATTTCTTCCATTATGGAATTCAAACTGAAGAGCCGTGAAGAAATATCCCTTAGCCAGGTATCTGAGGAAGAACAGAAGAGAGTATAAAAATATTCCCCTCGGCTAACAGTTATTATAATACATGAAATCTTTTTTGGGAAAAATTACAGAAGAGTGACTCACACAGACTTTGAACATAACCTAACCAACCTGCTTTTGCATTTTTATTGGGGCTTGTGGGAATATATAAGTGTACTCTTTGGATGTAAATTTACACTTTTTAAGGAAACATCGTATTCGTGTTTTATACTCAAACTGATTTTTTATTCATTACAGTGAACTATATAAAGTTCAAATGGAAAAACATTAGGGATTCAATGTTCAAATCCCTTCAAACAAAGGGTGGAGACTATGCCTCAAAGAAAATGAAATACGTCCATTTTGAAGCTCTGACGTTCCTTCGTACCAGCTCGGAAAAAAGAAGGTACACTCTAGAGTCTAGTCCAAACTTGTTTTTTAAATTTTTAACCTATGCGTATATATCTAATTCTTTTTATGAGTAGAGATTGCCGGGTATTACTTAGCGTAATTGTTTCTTTCTAGTATTCTAGTACAAGTGGAAACTACAAAGATGACGACACGGCTGATCCAGATGCTTATGAGTCCACGTTTCTGGATGATGAAGACGATTTATTAATGTTAACCTCGTCCATCGACCCTCCACAAAGCCGCCGAAAGGGGGTCTTCATAAAACCAAGCCAGCCATCAAAGATAACCCCTGACAGGCATCCCTCATTAGCAGCCTGGACCAGGCAACAAAGACACTTTAGTCGCCAAACAACGATCTAGAAGATGCAGACAAGTCGTACTTGATGTCCCTACTCCCAGATTACAAAAACCTAACTACAGCAAAAAAGTGGGATTGTCGGACACATGTAGCCATTTTTTTTCAAAATGTTTATTTAACCTCTCCTCCGACCACCTCGCAACAATTTTACCTTCAAAACTATTACCAACCTCAGTGGTGTGGAAGAGATCAACAACAATTTTGGTCAAATACTAACAGGTCCTATTCAGCAAGTGCATCTCCGACAGGTTATGTGGCGAGTCCTTGCTCACCCTCACCTAATTCACAGTGAATATATAATGGTATAAAATTCAGTTCTTATAATTTGGCCGTCCATCAACAAAAGATTTATTACATTTGCATATAAAATGAAGGCATTTCAGCTAACTTTGTCATATCCAGCAGTTCAAAGGAATTTCAAGTTTTGAATTTTAAGTTTCTTGAAGTTTATGATGGAAAGAATAATATTATGTTACTTTAATTTTGATAGCATTTCAATTCAATGAATCGAGTGGATAACGGCCTTTCCCTCTCATGACTGATGTTACAATTCTTGTTTCTTCAAATAAAATGTATTGAAAGCCATGCTGTTATTTTTTTTTATCCAATTTCTACGTAAATTTAATCTTGCTATAGTGTATTCTTCTAGTTAAAAAGCTATAGTATCAACTAAATATTTACCTTTTGTTTAGATAATATAAATAACCTTACCTGAGGGTGATAGTCAACCTTTTCTCTACAGATATTGGCTTTCCAAAAGAAGTTTCTGTCTTCGTGATAGCAGGGCGTAGCACTTCGAGCAGGTGATCAAAGGTTGATATTGTCATTTAGTAGTAGGTGAAGAATTTATGGCTGTGGTTTCTAATATTTGCGTAGAAGCTAAGGAAAGGATCTCGGCCACGGTTGTAGGGGTGGACTGAACAGGTCCGGACACGTCCAGGAGCATCCAATAACCCTTCGCTTTCAGCAGCACAAGAAGTTGCAATTTTAATGAAATTTCCCACATCCATCCTACTCTGATGTCCGAACAACACAGAGAAACCCGCACTGCAGGTCAGTTTACTGCTATAGTATGTCAGGCTCAAACTTTTGCGGTTTGCCACTTGTAGTATGTCTTTAGCATAAGGTTGCCAACGATCACGTATCAGACGTATACCAACGCACGTGCACGGTGACTCTCTCTCTCAGCTAACTCCGCCTACCTTAATCCTAAAAGCAATCAAGAAAAGATAAAGCTAACTCTGGGTTTTTCGAGAATATTCCAAACACGTGGAAATATAACACTTGCGTAATCTCTCACAAACATGATGTAATACCTATAAAATATTACATAAGCCTTCGTTCATACCTCATATGGTTTGTACAGCACACTTATGTCAGATTGCATAAGACTTCCTAACAAAATACCTGAAATGAAAAGTAAATTTTTCAAAAATAATGTAAATTTACATATACTGACTTGAATGAAAAAAAAACGAAATGAATGACAAATGTGTTTTGTAATTTACATACTATTACCTAAACCTACAAGAGAGGAACTCTCTTTACGAGCGGGCTATATACCTCTCAAATACACAAATGAAATGCATGAATGAAATATTTATTCTACACTACGACCAGCTTTGTAAGTATATATATATATATATATATATATATATATATATATATATATATATATATATATATATATATATATATATATATATATATATATATATATATATATATATATATATATATATATATATATATTGTCAGATTCTTTATAATAAATAGTAAGTATCATACTTTGAGAAAGTCCTTTTTATTCATTTTTATTCGTGCATCATGAATATCAGAAATACCAATGATACGTTCAAACAAGAAAAAAAAAGTACCTTGAAAATTTAATAAAAAAAAAAACTGATTCTATTTCACTGATCAGATTAACTTTAAAAAATCCTGTTTTGAAAATATTGTTGTCTGGCAATTTTATTAAAGACTCCTTCATTGGTCATCGTGATGTAAGGATAACTGTTTGTTTTGGGAAATATTTCTGAAAACTGCCTTTGGTAAAGGTTATACTGCTGTTTATTTTGGTGAACTGTTAAGATAAAGTACCTTATCAAAGATAATAACAGGACAAGCCGTTCAAGGAATGACTTATCTTCGTCTATCTCCATATGATAACAGTATTTCCCTTTTGAAGAATTTTTCTGAATTAATAGAAATTTGTATCCTCAAATATAGATAGGGATGCAAAAACTTGATAACTAACATAATTCATAAAAAACCGTAGAAATTCTTTGATAATAATATTTTATGCTTGGAAACACAACATCAAACTCACTCACAATAGTTAGAACAAATAACCTTTTAGCATTGGAGTTTATGAGCGTGCGGAAACTATCTGAGGTGTCATTCATTTCATATCTGTTTTTCATCTGTTTTCTCATTCAAAATACATACAACTAGCTTCAGTACAGAGTCGTTATGACATTAAAATCAAACCAACTTTCCACAACATAAAATATCAATCTATTTTCTAGGTTTTACGATCTCGCTTTTTATGAAGATATGAATATTTGCTTACGTTATGCATCACTACGCTTGTACGTAACCTTTCCTGTATTGGTATCTGTAAATATTTCCAAAAATTTATTTGGAATCTTGTTCAACATGAAATTGAAATGCATGGACAGATAAGTGTTTGTTTACTTCGTCTACTGAGCCTCCAAAATAAATAATTTGATATTCTTTGATGTGGGGAAAGATTGTTACTGATAATACTTAACTTGCATCTTTGGAATATTTGGATTACAAGATACGGAAAGTTATGTTGAAGTATATCTCCTTATTCCACTACAAAACCTGGTATACATATATATATATATATATATATATATATATATATATATATATATATATATATATATATATATATATATATATATATATATATATAAACTGTATGTGTATCTTTGTGTATAAATAAATAAATTATGCATATTACCATACGTCTTTGGCCACCAATGCAGTTGTACGGATCAGATCAAACTTTTTTTTATTTTGCTTAATAATGAACCAGAGTGATAACAGATATTTAATGACCAGCATCTCTCTCTCTCTCTCTCTCTCTCTCTCTCTCTCTCTCTCTCTCTCTCTCTCTCTCTCTCTCTCTCTCTCTCTCTCTCTCTCTCTCTCTCTCTTTATATATATATATATATATATATATATATATATATATATATATATATATATATATATATATATATATATATATATATATATATATATTATTACTAGCCAAGCTACAACCCTAGTTGGAAAAGCAAGATGCTATAAGCCCAAGGGCTTTTACAGGGAAAAATAGCCCAGTGACGAAAAGAAATAAGGAAATAAATAAATGAGAATAAATTAACAATATATCATTCTAAAAATAGTAACAGCTTCAAAACAGATATGTCCTATATAAACTACTAACAACTACAAAAACAGATATGTCATATATAAACAATAAAAAGACTCATGTCAGCCTGGTCAACATAAAAACATTTGCTCCAACTTTGAACGTCTGAAGTTCTATTGATTCAACTACCCGATTAGGAAGATCATTCCGCAACTTGGTAATGGCTGGAATAAAATTTCTAGGATACTGTGTAGTATATAGCCTCATGATGGAGAAGGCCTGGCTATTAGAATTACCTGCCTGCCTAGTATTACGAACAGGATAAAATTGTCCTGGGAGATCTGAAGGTAAAGGATGGTCAGAGTTAGGAAAAAACTTATGCAACACCCATAATGAACTAATTAAACGACGGTGCCAAAGATTAATATCTAGATCAGGAATAAGAAATTAAATAGACCTTAAGTTTCTGTCCAATAAATTAAGATGAGAATCAGCAGCTGAAGACCAGACAGGAGAACAATACTCAAAACAAGGTAGAATGAAAGAATTAAAACACTTCTTCAGAATAGGTTGATCACCGAAAATCTTGTAAGACTTTCTCAATAAACCAATTATTTGTGCTATTGAAGAAGACACAGACCTATTGTGTTTCTCAAAAGTAAATTTGCTGTCGAGAATCACACCTAAAATTTTAAAAGAGTCATACAAATTTAAAGAAACATTATCAATACTGAGATCCGGATGATGAGGAGCCACCGTCCTTGAGCTACTTACAATCATACTTTGAATTTTGTTATGATTCAACTTCATACCCCATAATTCACACCAGGCACCAATTTTAGCTAGATCTCTATTAAGGGATTCACCAACCCCAGATCTACATTTAGGGGATAGAATTGATGCAAAGAGAGTAGCATCATCTGCATATGCAAGAAGCTTGTTTTCTAGGCCAAACCACATGTCTTGTGCATATAGTATCAAAAGTAATGGGCCAAGAACACTACCCAGTGGAACTCCGGATATCACATTCCTATACTCACTATGGTGCCCATCAACAACAACTCTTTGATATCTATTACTTAAAAAATCAATAATAATGCTAAGAAACGACCCTCCGACTCCCAACTGTTTCCATTTGATACAATGGCCTCATGATAAGCACGGTCAAAGGCAGCACTAAAATCAAGGCCTGTCATAGTAACTTCCTGACCACAATCAAGGGATTTCTGTACAGCATTGGAGATTGTAAGAAGAGCATCACATGCTCCAAGGCCTTTACGAAAACCAAATTGTAAACTAGGGAGTAGGTGATTACCTTCAGCAAACCTATTAAGACGTTTTGCCAGAAGACTTTCAAAAACTTTAGATAATATGGAAGTTATGGAAATTTGGCGGTAATCAGTGGGACTTGAACTACCACAACCACATTAACATAGAGGAGTAATATTACTAATTCTCCAACAAGTACTAAAAGCTCCTCCTCTTGCTAACTTGCGCAAAATAACAGATAACTTTGGAGCTAAGAAATCTGCTGTCTTTATAAAAAACAAATGAAAAATACCATTTGGATCTACACCTCCATAAGATTCAAGGTCCATCAACAGAGCTTTAATCTCACGAGATCGAAAAGCTTAACAAGTTACTTTAGCCTTAGGAAAACAGGAATGAGGAAGTTCAAGTTTTTCATTACTCTGTTTACTGTCAAAAACATCAGCCAAAAGGGTTGCCTTTTCTTTTGGACAGTGAGTGACTGAGCCATTTGGTTTAAGTAAAGGAGGAACTGTTGCATCTACACCAAAGAGTGCAGATTTAAGGGTAGACCACCATTTATGTTCCTGAGTTGTACCAGAATGGGGTTCTTTTATGGTTAAATTGTATTCCTTTTCAGTTGAGGCATAAACTCTCTGACCAAAAGCTCGAAGCTGAGTATAGTTGTTCCAGGTCAAATCTGATCTGTTACCCTTCCACAGGGGATAGGCCTCTTGCTTCTCTAAATAAGCACGTCTACAATCATCATTGAACCACGGTTTGTCCTTCACTTGGTACCTTAGCACACGAGAAGGGATACGCCTATCAATTATGTTGATTAGATTCTCATTCAAAAGGGCAACAGGATCTACACTGCTCAGTCTTCACTACTAATGAAATCAATGCATGATCAGATGTCCCGACTCGAGAACCAACCTTACTAGTTATAACACCAGGGGAGTCAGTGTATACAAGGTCCAAGCAATTACCAGACCTGTGAGTAGCTTCATTTATGATTTGCTCACAGCCTGATTCAGAGGTAAAGTCTAAAGCTCTTAAGCCATGGCAATCGGTAGGAGAAATAGAACTTAACCACCTATGATAAGCATCAAAATCACCAACAAAGACAAGAGAAGCCTTTCTATCATCTTGTATCTTAACCATAATGGTAAGAAGACAATCGAAGATAGAATCATCCATGTCGGGATTCCGGTAGATCGAACACAAATAAAAGTTGTTATGCCTGCCACAAACTTTTATTACCTAAATCTCATGACATCCACATTGATAGCAGGACTTATGAGAAGCAGGGTACTCGGTCCTAATATACACCGCCATTCCCCTGGCCCTATGGATGGCATCACGTTTCAACATTATTGGCTTCTTAAAACCAGTTATAAGGAGCTCAGATGAGTTACTCATATTAGAAACCAACTTTTCTGAGCACAAAAGAATATCA
>NC_090736.1:70807420-70809920 GCF_036898095.1 Palaemon carinicauda
ATCAATTCCTGAGTCACGAATCTCTCTTCTAATTCTTCTTTTCATCTTCAGTCTTTGTCTCCGTCCTCACTTCCCGCAGTATTTATAGACCTTGAATCCGCTTGATGGACACTAATTGGTGTTTACGACAAGGAGCGCCTTTCCAGCCCAGAGAGATATCATCCTCTGTGGAGCATGGCCAAATATAGCATTTGATTCCTTCTCGGCCAAGTATCAGGGGAGAATACTGATTGGGGAAGCTTCTGAACAAGGCACAGTCGAGGGAGAGCAGAAACATTCTTCTTTTCACCTCCTCTATCAAATTTGGAAGGCTATGATTTCATCCCTCGTCCTCAAGTGTATGTGTGCGTGCGGGTGTCTCTCATGGAGGTCTATCTGTGATTCAAGAGTCGTGTCAACTGAGAGGTAATTGAGCGTGATTTTATAGCCGTAGCAAAGATATCCAAACGTTTTCTTTTATTCAACAGGCAACAGACTTGTTCCTTGTTGGTTTTGTTTAGGAGTCCTGCTTGTTATTCCTATAAGTGATGTTCCTTCTAACGTTATATTTTCAGTCTTTACTCTTATAGGATTGGAGAGTATGGATATGCATTATTTGGATTATACGACTCGTACAGTTATTCAAACACAACAATGAAATGCCCCGGACCCTTTACAAAGATTTCAAAGAGATCAGTAAAAGGTATTGGATTTGCTAAGAGTATCTTTAGCTTGCGACGAGAATCAAAATTCATGAAGCCAACTGTACCTATACTTCTACGACTATGGTGGCTTTATCGAGATTAAGATGATCTTAACAACTGAGGACTGCACTTCTCTTCAGACTACATATCTTCATTTGCAGTGTTTATTCTCAAACCCGTTTGTTAACTAATACCCTCTCTCTCTCTCTCTCTCTCTCTCTCTCTCTCTCTCTCTCTCTCTCTCTCTCTCTCTCTCTCTCTACACGAACGTTTTTCTTTACTTTACTAGTGCTCTTGTATGCTATTACCTTATTTTCCTATTTTGAATAATCAAACCTATTATTTAAATAATCAGTTCACGTAGCTATGTTAATTGGGTGCTCTAGGATTAGAGATAAAGATAAAACGCACATGAAGCAGAGATAGAAAGAAGTAAATTAGATATTTTCCAGTTCTCCTAAAAGAGTGGAAGAAAAATTGCCTTTTAGGTAGCCATACGATCGAATGTTGGAACTATAGTAATAGTTTTCAACATCTTATACAATTAAATAATGTTTATTGAATGTGAATAACAGAAAGAAATGTAGAAGCGTTTTTAATGTTTTGTTATATGTCATCACGTGTTGCCGTTTCTATTATTGTTATTATTATTATTATTATTATTATTATTATTATTATTATTATTATTATTATTATCTTCATTTGCAGTGTTTATTCTCTACCCCGTTTGTTAACTCTCTCTCTCTCTCTCTCTCTCTCTCTCTCTCTCTCTCTCTCTCTCTCTCCTCTCTCTCTCTCTCTCTCTCCTCTCTCTCTCTCTCTCTCTCTTTCTGCGCACTTTTTTTCTTTACTTAGCCAGTGTTCTTGTATACTGTTACCTGAACTTCCCTCCTATTATGGATAATCAAGAATATAATTCAAGTTATCAGTTCACATAGTTATTTGATGTTAATTGTCATCGAGTGCTCTAGGATTAAAGAAAAAGATAAAAGGCACATGAAACAGAAATAGAACGAAGTAGATTAGATATTTTGCAGTTCTTCTAAAAGAATGAAAGAGAAAATTGCCTTTTAGGCAACCACATGTTCGATTGTTGGAACTGCAGTAATAGTTGTCAGTATCTTATGCAATAAAATAGTGTTTATTGAAAGCGAATAACAGAAATAAACGTGGAAGCTTTTCTGATGTATTATTGGAGGTCATCACGTGTTGCCGTTTCTGTTTGTTTAAGATCAACAACCTTTCGATATTGAACCCCACGGTTAGATTAGCTGTCATCTAATCCGAAGTACTTGAGGGAGAGCGACGTCTCTTATTTCACCTGTTGTTTCGACTCTCACTTATATTACCGTTATTTTTTTTTTTGTGGAATGGATATACTAGTTAGATATAATATGGTTAATAGAATATGAGACTTACTGCGGACGATATAAGTTTTTTTCTTTTATTAAGAAGCAAAGTATGGGTGGATGATTCTCAACAATATATATATATATATATATATATATATATATATATATATATATATATATATATATATATATACATATATATATATTATTATTATTATTATTACTTGCTAAGCTACAACCCTAATTGGAAAAGCAGGATGCTATAAGCCTAGTTCCCCCAACAGGGAAAATAGCCCAGTAAGGAAAGAAAAGAAGGAAAAAGTAAATATTTTAAGAACAGTAACAACACTAAAACAAAAACTTCCAATATAAACTTTAAAAACATTAACAAAACCAAAGGGAGAGAAATTAGATAGAATAGTGTGCTCGAGTGTACCCTCAAGCAAGAGAACTCTAACCCAAGAT
>NC_090736.1:70819920-70824920 GCF_036898095.1 Palaemon carinicauda
CCACCACAATGAAGCTTCTTATACTATATCCCCTACTGCTGCTACCTCAGTGGTCACCAAGGCGACCGGAGGAAGCAGCAAAGCCTATTGGCACTGCGTCACAATCGCTCCCCATTCATTCCCATTTCTAGCACGCTCTTTTACCTCTCTCACATCTATCCTCCTATCGGCCAGAGCTTTCTTCACACCATCCATCCACCCAAACCTTGGCCTTCCTCTTGTACTACTCCTATTAACTCTTGTATTCATCACCTTCTTCAGCAGACAGCTATTTTCCATTCTCTCTAAATGGCCAAACCACCTCAACAGATTCATATCCACTCTAGTTGCTAATTCATTTCTTACAATGGTTCTCATCCTCACTAATAGTTCCTAACATTATCTAATCGAGATACAAAAGCCATACTCCCCAGACTCTTCATCTCGAAAACATTCAATTTCTGTCTCCCTCACTTTCATCCCCTACAACTCCGATTCGTACATCCCTTTTGGTACAATCACTTCCTCATAGAGAACTTTCTTTACCTTCATGCCTAACCCTCTATTCTTTACCACTCCCTTCACTTTACATCTTTCCTTCACTCTCTAACGTACATCTGCTTCCACTCCACCATTTGCAGAAACAACAGACCACAAGTAATTAAACTGATCTACTTCGTCAAGTAACTCTCAATTCGACATGGCATTCAACCTAGCACCACCCTGCCTTCTCGTACATCTCATAACCTTATTCTTACCCAAATTAACTCTTAACTTCCCTCTCTCACACACCCTTCCATGGTCTGTCACTAATCGACCCAGCAGCTCCTCTGAGTTCGCAATCAATAGAGTATCATCCACAAACAACCACTGATTCACCTCCCACTCATAATTACTCTCTTAATTACGAAATAGTCAAAATATATTCAAATCAAATTATCGAAAAATTCATTGACATTATTCATTAGTAATAACAGAAGAGAAAACAAAAAAAAACACCAATTCACTGCAGAACGATAAAAAATGAACGAAATTGATGAAAGAATTGGGAAGAATTCTTGTGAGATGAAATGAGAAAAAAGGAAGAAACTCTTCGTAAGATGAGGGAACAAGCATGAAAATAGAATCGGAAAAGAAATTGCGTCAAGAAAATTTATTTGAATATTGGAAAGGATGAAGGAAGTAAAAACTAAAATTGAATCAAATTAAATGAAAGATATGAGGATAAGAAAGGAGAAATGCAATGAAAATAAACAAAGGTGAAAATAGAAAAGCATTATCTTTTGAATTGAGAAGAATAAAAGAGAAAGTGTTATCATCGCGGGATTCTCGTAATGTGTTTATACTTTAAGAAATAATGAGCTCGGAGGGAAAATCAGGGGTTAGGCCTAATCATGATCATATTTCCCCTCATCTCCGAGAATATGCAGAATGAATAAAGGGTGACTGGAATAATAAGCAAGAATCTTTCTATTAATTTGTTAAAGATAATAACAACAGTAACCAGAATAATATTAATTCAAATTTCCTCCCAGAAATAGAATGATTACGGGCCAGGGAATCTAATTCCGTCATATCATAATACCACCGAATTCTCTCTCTCTCTCTCTCTCTCTCTCTCTCTCTCTCTCTCTCTCTCTCTCTCTCTCTCTCTCTCTCAATATATATATATATATATATATATATATATATATATATATATATATATATATATATATATATATATATATATATATATATATATATATACATATTCATGTATGCATGACTTACATTCATGTTATCTGGTGGCGTCTTGTTCCGTTCAGATCAGCCGAAATAACATTATTATTTTTTTTTTTACCTATTAAAAAATACCTTTTCTTATCCAAAAAGTGCCATATTTCCACATAGCCCCTAAGCTCTGAATGGCCTCCCTGGCCTCAGCGCTTGGCCATAATATCTAAATATTGTGTAACGAATCAATAAATCCAATAATGTTTTCTTAACTGAGCACCACAAACAAGTTATATTAATGACTTTTAGGTATCATTAAAGTTAGGCAGTAATCTCCTTAAAAACTTACTGTATTTGCAAAGGAAATGGAAAATCTGAGAAATATACAAAACTGCATAACGATATATATTTCTTGGGTTTTTCAAAAATGAATAGAAGAGGTGGGCAAAGTTTGTTTTGAAATTTCGCTTATCCAAGGATAGAGTGAGAGAAGAAGGAAAGTTTTGATTGTAAACAGTACGGTGAGGGAAAAGAGTGAAGAGGATTAGGACGCAACATTGCCGGAAAGATAGGAGATGAATGTAGATAGAGCATTGATTGAATAACAGGAAGAAGAGATTCATTCCAAATTGGTGATGTACAAAAGAAGTTGAATTACCTTACAAAGGATAAAGGGGATTGATAGAAAGTTGAAGATATGACAGTAAATGGAAGCAAAGGAAATCAAGCTGTGAATGTTAAAAGGATGATAAAAAATGGTACTGGTTAATTTATGGGGTGCGTTTCTGTGTAAATGTTAAGGAAAATATATTTATGAGAAAATGTGTAAATCATAGAGTGAATGAAGTTAGTCACGTTCGATGAACATTGAAAACTGCGGAAAAAAAATGCGAGTCAACTCTTTAATGGCAGTAGATGAAGGACTTTGAAAATAGTAAGAAATTTTGAGAGATCAGATTGTCCTGAGATAGTCTGGTCTAAAGCAAAGTTCTTGTCACCGTCTTACACAGCTACACAGTATAGGGGGATAGGACAGGTGGAGGAGGAGAGGGGGGAGTTAGGATTGGAAGGATTGGAGGAAAAAGTTTTAAAATGAACTACAGTGGGAGGTGAAATAATTGGAGCAGACCCAATAGCTCTTTTTTTTTTTTTTTTTTTTTTTTTTTGACTTCCAGGAGATGAATTCTCTTGCCAGCTTCCGAGGGTCTTGTGTTTTCACGATTATTCCTTTTCTGGGGCATGTTTATCTATTTATGTTTATCTACTTTTGTTTCCTTTTAGTACTGTGTTTTGATCGTCCCGAGCAATGAGAGGAGCTATCCTTTCCACAAAGAATGGTCGCTTTGTGTGGGTGTTATTTCCTCAGTTGTGGTTGCAAGTTCTGGGTAGATGTTTTTTAATCTTTCCTAGGCTTGTGTGGCTCTTTTGAGGTATCTGACGTTTACTGGTTCTAGATTGTATATGTTATGGAGTGTTTCGTTGTTTTCATTGATATTATTATTATCATTATCATTATTATTGTTGTTGTTGTTGTTGTTGTTGTTGTTGTTGTTATTGTTGTTGTTGTTTTTATAGTTAAGGCCATGTTTTTGCTCAAATTCCTTTTAAATATACAGCAATGTCTACAGTATACTTTACGTCTACATGGTATTCATCGCTTTCTTGCAACTTCAACTAAAATAAACGCCCATTTCTGCTTCACCAAACCTTATTTCATCATCAAGTCTTAAACCATCCATTAGTGACCTTCAAAATATCAAACTGGAAACCACCTCCCATTGTCCATTTTCTTTCGCTTACCATTACATTGATAAATAATCATGACACATGCTCTCTATTAACACAAAATCTAATATTTTTGTATTCTATATATACTTTCATAATTTTTCCATTGTCTCTCCATTCTTATATCAATTAGGTCTTTCTGAACCCCCTTCCAATCTTATTCAATCCAGTATCTCCAAATATATATATCATGTAATTGCTTCCACAATCATTTTTTAACAAGTAATGACCCGGTGTAAAGGATTCAAGTTACCCCCCGTTTCAAATTACCCCCCGGTAACTTGAAACCGGTTTCAGATTACCGGGGGGGGGGTAGTTTGAAACCGGTTTCAAGTTACCCCCTCTGTTTTCAAGTTACCCCCTCATCAGAATGATAAATAATTCATGTGACATCACAAATATGTATCATGCATTTATTGTTGGCTTCGCAGCAGTAGGAAAAGTAGTTTAATCTGGTATTTAAGACCAAAAATTGTGTATTAGTGAATTATATGACACGTTAAAAGTCACAGACTGTAATTCAATGTTTTGTGATAAAGGCGAGGTAAAATTTTATTTTATTTCTGTTCGTGTGATTGTTGATATTTTCGTATTTAAGACCTAAAGTGTCATATAATTCCCTAATTCACAATATTTGAAGTTACAGACTTTCATTTAAGGTTTAGTGATCACGGCGAGGTAAAACTTTATTTTATTTCAATGTGCGCGTGATTGTCGAGATTTTATATTTTTTTCTATTTTTTTCTATCTTCTATAGATTTTATTCATGTGCTTTAGGTGCATGAGCTTCGGGCGGCAATATGCCTGGAGAAATTGACACAAAAATCACTCAGAATATATGGTGTTGATTATTTTATTATTTATACAAATATATATGTATATATATAGATATATATATATATATATATATATATATATATATATATATATATATATATATATATATATATATATATATATATATATATATATATATATATATATATATATAATATATATATATATATATATATATATATATATATATATATATATATACAGTATATATATATATATATAAACGTCTTTTGAACAGGATAATAGTTAACAAAATTAATGAGTAGTTGGAGTTCGCTGACATTCATGACAATCAGGGCTGACTTGGGTCCTGTCCACGGTCGGTTTCTGCAAGAGAACGTGCAGGCTGTTTATCGGTCTTGGTGCGCTTCTTGGGTGGAGCAGCTGGGTCGTCGGTCTGGCGCTTTGATATCATCTGTGGTTCATTGTACCTCACCAAATTGGTACCGTTGACCTTTTTCTTCAGTTCGACGTTGTTGTTTGATAGCTTATATGTGTTCTTTCCACACAAACCTGAGACGACGTATGGCCCAGTGCGCCGTTCCTGGAAACGGCCACCTTTCCTGTCAATTTTGCTATTTGTTATATTTAAGAGTTTCAACTTGTCACCACGTGGTTGCAAACAAAAAGAACGAAGGAAACAATTTAGGGAGAGTATCAAATTAAAGGATTATATTCTTAGA
>NC_090736.1:70832420-70844920 GCF_036898095.1 Palaemon carinicauda
AGAAATAATGGAAAATTAACCCTTAAAAAAAGTAACAACATTAAAATAGATCTTTCATACGTAAACTATAAAAAGTTACTTATATCAGCCTGTTCACAATGAAAACATTCGCTACAAGTTTTTAACTTTTGATCTTGATCATTTCTTGACTTTCTTTCTGCCATGGTTTAATTATGTTCAACATACACACATTCGCTGCGAGACATCGGCAACATTTAGATAAGACATCAACAGGAGAATAACATCAAAGAAAATGTCACTTAGAATATCTACATAGAAAGTAGAGGGTTCTGTTGATTGGCCATTATAGAGGAAGCCTACCTCACATCTCAGTGAAATTTGAACAGTGATATATGTTGAAATCTATGAGCAAATGAGAGTCGAGTAAAGGTAAATAGGGGAGGCAATTGTAGGGGTGATGCTTTTGAAGAATAAAGAAGACAGGGACATTGTCAAAGAGGAAAATAATTGGGGTGATGGAACTTGTTCTCGAGGCGAGGTCATTGCAGTATGGCAGGTTGATAAGGAAATGGATAATATATTGCAACAATCAAATAAAGAGACGTTTTAATAGTGTTATTGCAGTGAATTTATTGAAGAAATGTTGAAATGATAAGACTGGAAGTCACCGGAGGATTTCACGTTGATGGAAAAGTTTTCGTGGAAGTATCTGTAAATTATATATTTCAGATTGAAATGCTTAGAACAATTAAAAGGTTTATGGGTTCAAGGCATAATTAGTATAAGTACAGGACAGATTCTGGTATATGGTAATGAAAAGGTAATTAGTGGATTACCAAAGTTTGTAATGTATGTTTAATGCATCCATGAATGAAAAACATATGACACTGTTTCCACAAATGTGTTTTAGTAAAAATAGTATCAATTAAATCTAAGGAAATTTTAAACAAAATTGCACAATAATTCTAATTTTGTGTTTGCTATTTGTCATAACAAACTAGAGAAAGCATTAGAATCGGTTTGCTTGAGCTAACAATGATTTTATTTAATATAGTTTGCCTCTGAATCGGAGAAGCATATCGTCCTCAATTTTATATTATTTGTAGAATATTCTCTTTAATCATCAACATTTCACTACCTCTATTGTTTTTTTTTTCGGAATTCGTTTAACCAAACACAGGGATATAACCTCCAACTGAAATAATCTTGTTCATGTTATGAGTATCATCTATGGTTTTGGCGTTTCGGCTTATTTCGTTTTTATTTTTAGCACCGTTTATTTATTTATCTATGTGTTTGTTTGTCAATTAGCAGGATGACATCAAAACTTCTTTTTGGTTTTTCACCTAAATTTAACAACGGATAGTTATTTTGCTAAGGAGGACCCCATTATATTTTGGAGATGATCTGGATCATGATCCTGATTATTATTATTATTATTATTATTATTATTATTATTATTATTATTATTATTATTATTAGCTAAGCTACAAATCTATTGAAAACGGGAAAGCCTCGTCCGTAGATTTAAGTAAAGTGTTGACAATCTTCATTAGCGGAGGTCTGAAATCTCTAATTGCTCTTTTTACTTTTATTTTATTATTATTATTATTATTATTATTATTGTTATTATTATTATCATTATTATTATTATTATTATTATTATTATTATTATTATCTAAGCTACAAACCTAATTTGGATAGCAGTATGCTACATGCCCAACGGCTCCAACAGAGAAAATAGTCCAGTGAAAAAGAATTTACTAGACTATATTAAAAGTAATGAATAAATAATATGAAATATCTTAGGATCAGTAACAACGTCAATATAGATCTGGAATATATAAACTATGATGAAAGACTCAAGTCAGCCTGTTCAACATAAAAACATTTGCTGCAAGTTTGAACTTCTGAAGTTTCATTGATTCAACTGTAGAAGTAATGAGTAATCTTCAACGTTATATTTATGACCTATAGATTTATTTAGCATTTTGTCAATATAATGTTAAAATGCTATTAACTGCTAATTTTTTTGGCAAATGAAGGAAAAACCAGAAAGTTTACTGACATTAATATTTAGCATATCACTCACCTCTATTTCAGTGTTGTATTAACCCTTACTAAGGCCCATAGACTTCTAACTTTGTTGGGGCTCTCGAAATATGACAATGCTTCCCCCTCCCTTCACACCCACTTTTCGTACAATTTATTGCAATGATATTACAAATGAAGTGAATAATCCACAGTTTTATTATTCAACATTAAATGAAAAAAAGCTGTATAAGCCCAAGGTCTTGCGGGGTCCCCAGGCTTCCACCTAGTCAGCCTTAAGAATAACACATCACTCATTTCTGTTAATTTTTTATTGCAAGTAAGTTTTGTTTTTCAAGTGATATTAACCCGTCTGGGTACAAACCCTTTTCTTGGGTTTTTTATCTTTTATAAGCGGTAACTACAAACTCGTTGTATATGTCCTTAGAATGCGAATTATTATCCAGATGGTTCCTGCAAAGCTTTTTATTCGACTGCATGTTTCTCTAATTACTTACAGAGCTGAAATACTGTTCCTCTTACTGTGAATTCAACCGTCTTCCTTGTATGATTAAGAGGGAACTGATAGTTCTTTGTGACCTACTTTCTGTTGTTATATTAACTATAGCTTTACCGCTTATAAGGTTTACCCTTATATTCACTATTTTTTTGTTTCTCAGTCATTCTATGTACCATATATTTGTTATTCAAATTGAACATCTTTCAGCTAACTATTTGAAGATGTATCAACCCTTTGCTTGTCAAGAAAATCATGTAGGTGAAAAATTATGTTATATAGGATATTTACATAGTCTTTCAAACGCGAATAAAAATATTTAATCGTGTATCGTATTGGATGTGGGATTTCATATTTTTGTTTATGAAATTTTTAACAATTTATTTTGGAATAATGATTCAAGTTTGTGGATTTTAGGTTTAGCTCCTAAATGATTAATATCAAGTTGTATGTTTCAAAATAATTTGGCCTTCGATATCGTTAGTCATTAACTCATCATTTCTTTAAGAGAGAACACCATTAATATATTTTTGCTATTGAAGACAGACAGAGAGAGAGAGAGAGAGAGAGAGAGAGAGAGAGAGAGAGAGAGAGAGAGAGAGAGAGAGAGAGAGAGAGAGAGAGAGAGAAAGAGAGATTAACCAAAACAAAGTTACAGTATCTTGGCGTCGTGAACACCATTAAACGCCTGGAGAATAGAGACAATTGTTTGTTCTAGCCAAACACAGAAGGATCGGGAAATGGGCGTCAGAAGAATATTAACCTTAATATCATGTTATAAACAGCGTTATTTCCCTGGATGCGCAGAGCGAACAAAACCTATTTTGGGAAGTAAGTTTGTCTTCAAGACGATACTTGGAGCACAATCGGATTGTTCGCTTTCCTGCATATCTTAAAGGAACATATCAATTCTGCAAGATTCTTTAAGCGAGGTGTTTGGTCTTGGAAAACTACTCAAAGAAAATTATTATGAATATTGAAGAAAGGGTGCCATTACATTATGTATTTCTTGATATGATTATGAAAAAGAACATAGTTTTAATTAGAAAATAGTCACGTTTGTTCGCCAGCTGATACCTCTAAGTACACAGCTAATGAAACGAAAACTACTACATTTTATACTTCTTTATTTTCTTTGCCAAATAATTCCCAAGCGAAACCTGATCGTTTAATGGGTAACTTAGGCCTTGGTCTGAGATATTCTTACTAAAAAATATCAGAAACAATACAAAGTTTTTATAAATGTTTCATAAGATCTTCTTGATCCATATGAAAATAATTACTAATTTACATATGACGCTAACAGGTGTTGTTCTGTTGCTTCAGATGAAGAAATCTTCTGTGAATTAAAGTTAAAGGTGATGTACCTCCTTTACAGCACTAACTAACCCACTGTTTTCATCTTTATGAGCAGAAAGATATCTCAGAATATTATTCGTGAAGAAATACTATCATAGCTGATTGATTTGAATTATAGAAAAAAGAAACTCCGCGCTAGTATTTGAACCTGCCTAAAAAAAGGACATTATGACTTTAAATTTTACTCTTTTTTTTATTTAGTTCTTTTTCACCCAAATTACCCGCTTCAGGGACCGCAATATTCGTTGGTCATATGCAACAAACTTACAGTATCTTAAAAATCGTTCGGCGTACTTCATTTTTATGAGCAAATTCGCTCTGTTTTAACATTAGAAAAATAAGAAAGACCTCAGTTTCATCTCGGAAAAACTTTATAACTTTTATAAAGTAAGAGGTTGTATCATAATCTTGGAGCTGTATATTTGAAGGATGAGCTGCGTCTTGACTTCTATCACTTGAAACCCTCCTTAGCCATAGTCCAGCTACAAAGAGTTGAAATCTGCATGTGATTAGCGGCGTTGCCACGTTTCTTATGGCAGTGCCACTAGAAAATTCAATTATCCCCATCTCTATGGACAGCAATGAATTGGCATAAGAAAATATGGCAATATCTCTAATCTCTAAATATCAACCCTTTGCTCTTGAAATCGAGTCTGATCGGATTTCTTAAAGCTAAATTATCAGCCATGCCATTGCCATGGCAGAAGATCGATCCCAGCCCACCTCAGTGGTTGGCTAAGTTTGCCTGGCTGACGTTCTAGTGAGTATCTATTCTGATGAAACGGGAACTGAAACCCGACACCTTTTATCATCATCTCCTCCTACGCCTATTGACGCAAAAGGCCAACTCTGCGTCATAAAAGACACATTTTATACATACAGTTTAAAACTATGCGCAAGGACAGTTAAAAAGAGATAACCTCATTTGAATCCATAATACTATTTATGAAAAATACTTTCTGAGGGGAAATAAGGAATAATTACCATCAAATTATCTCATTGTTAGGGTTATATATTTCCACGAGCAAGAAACCCACTGCATAGATTAGCCAATTAGTCGGATAAAACTTAAAAATCGTAATTGGCAGGTCCTTTTTAGGGGAAGATCTCTACAACGGGGCTCAAGAAATAAACGTTATATAGGGGTATGTTTCAGCTACTGAATTAGAGACAACATTCCTGTGAATGTTTAACGTTAGTGGGGGAAACGCACTGGTAGAGATATAGAAGACTCTCTCTCTCTCTCTCTCTCTCTCTCTCTCTCTCTCTCTCTCTCTCTCTCTCTCTCTCTCTCTCACATATACATATTCAAATGAAGAAACATGTCTCGTAAGTTCTGTCACACTCCTTTTTTACATTCAACATTAATGTCGTAAAGTAACTACTTCCGTAGAAAGTAATTATGACAACGTCCTCCGAGAAACGCCATTAAAAACCAGTCCCCGGCCATGTAAAACTCAGAGAACAGGTGTAACTGTGGAAATAGTGAATGGAATAGAGGAAATTCAAGTCAACTACCGAATCCCTCCTATGCGCTTGAAAGTTACATAATGAAGTCACTGTTTGCTAAAAATGTTTCAGAGTTAAGAGTGTTTTATGACAAAAGTTCTAATTCTAAGAGAGTTTCAGGCTCAACAATTCCAATTAAAGAAAGTTTAATTTAAAAGTTCTCGAATTTTAAGAGGATTGCGTGAGAAAAAGTTACAATTCTAAGAGGGTATTTGGCCAAAAACGTTGTCAGAGGGTTTCATGTCATCATTTCTGAATCTATGAGGGTTACATTCCAAACCGTTTCAATGTTAAAATGTTTCCAATCCAAGAAATTTAAATTCTAAGAGGTTTCTCTCTCCAAAGAGTTCCAATCATGAGTAGGCTTCTGATCTTAAGAGTGTTCAGTTCCGAGAGGGTATCGAGCCAATATAATCCAATTAAAAAAAGGTATCACGCTAAATTATCCAAATTTGAAATTTCATGCTAAATTTATCAAATTTCAAGAGCTGTATAATCCGAAAAAGGAACCTTCAAAGTAGGCTTCAAGCGAAAGAATCCTATTGTGAAGGGTTTGACGCCTAACATATAATTTTAAGAGGGTTTCATGCCAATAAGATACAATCCTAAGAGTTTTTTACTGCAAAATTCTTCATTTCAATGAGTTTCATATGCAATGTCTGGTCCAGTGTATGTTTCTCTATATTTTCCTCAGAAGATTTTTGCGCTTTGATTTATAGCAGGGTTGATAATTTATGGCCTTTCTTAGTGATCATAATTATGTCCCGATTTTTACAGCCTGCTTTTACAGTGCATGAAGGTGTAACAACATAATGGCTTCAGAAGGAAATGGTATAAAAGCTGTGAGATTATTTTTTTTTTCGTTCACTTAGTGAAAATTAGAATGAATTACTTATTTTAATAACAATACCAATATTTTAGCTTTTTTATAGAAAATGTGAATATAGAAAATACACCTATATAATGTTTGCTATTTTCATGGAGAAATAAAATTTCTATGATGTTTAGAGAGAAATGGGTTTGACTGTTCACTTCTATATGGAATAAATATTGTACCTTATTGTATTCTGAATTTGCCTTCCTTTAAACTTAACTATTTTTCTGCTCAACTAATGCAAAAACCCATTCTTGATACATTTCACAAAAAAAAAATCTCTCATCAATTGAAAATAACACTTCTTTGTTATACATATTCTAAATAGAAATTTTGCCTACTGAAATAAAAAAATAAAAAAATACAGGTAAGAAAGTAATGAATGAAATCTCACACTGTCAAACTTCTGTTACTGAAAGATGTTGGATATAGTTATATGAAATTTTTGACTCATGAGAGTGAATTTTATTTCGCCTGTTCCTTCTTTGTTTTTCACCCATATACTTATGTTAAACCTTCCAGCCTCGAATAGCCTAAGCTTCATATTTATTGGCCTCGAGCTAATGTATATATATGTATATATATATATATACATATATATATATATATATATATAATATATATATATATATATATATATATATATATATATACATACATATATATATATATATATATATATATATATATATATATATATATATATATATATATATATATATATATATATATATATATATATATATATATATATATAAATATATATATATATATATATATATATATATATATATATATATATGTGTGTATATATATATACATATATATATATATATATATATATATATATATATATATATATATATATATATATGCGTGTGTGTGTGCGTGTGTGTGTGCGTGTGTGTGTGTGTGTCTATGAATTCAGGAAGTGGCTATGGTGTAAAAATTACTCATAGAATTATTAATCTCTATAGGGGGGCAAAGAAGAAGAAGAATATATCCATAAAAAAGAGAGATGGATCTGTTATAACAACAGAAGATGAAAAAACACAACATTGCATGAAACACTTTAGTGAGGTCATGAATAGGAAATATGAAGGGAATAATTTGATTGATATACCTGAAGCTGATGAAAACCTTGATGTCCCCATGAATTATTTCAGTATGTTTGAAGTCAAAGTTATCCTGAAAAAAGACTAAAAAAACGGAAAAGCCCTGGACGCGATGGAATAACTGCCGAGATGATACTGGCCGGAAATGAAGTGACTCCCAGACTAGTTACAAGATTAGAACAGGCAAAACCAGATGAATGGGAGTTACAGGTGTTGGTGAAAATGGCAAAAAAAAGGAGGCCTGACTGATTGCAATAATTACAGAGGCATAACACCTACGTCCTTTGTTATGAAAATATATAGTATGCTTATTCTAAAGAGACGGAGAAAAAGATTGATGAAAAGCCGAGAGATGAAAAAGCAGGATTTTGAAAAGGTATAGGTTGCAATGACCAAATTTTATTTTAAAACAAGCTGTACAGCAATGCGTAGAATATAGAAATCCATTTTTGATGGCATTTATGGACTATGAAAAAGCCTTTGATAGTGTGCACCAACCAATTCCTCTTAAATATGTAAATTTGATTAAGTCTGATCATGAGCATAGTAAGTGCCACGTTATGTTAATGGAGTCTTATCAACTGAATTTCCAGTGACCAACAGAGTACTCCAAGGGAATGTGTTATCACCTATGTTGTTCATCCCCCTTGTGGATTTTGTAATGCGTAGAAAAGTCGGAGAGGTTGGAGAAGGATTGGACTGGAATGGTGATAGGAATTTAGCAGTCCTATAGAGTATGCTGATGATGCTGTCCATGTTAGCAGAACACCACAGGATTTTCAATGCTTGCTTACCAGAATGCATGAAATATCACTCGAGGTTGGGCTGAAGATAATTAGAAGAAAGACAGAGATGATGAGAACGGAATATGCAATGGAAGGTAGACATCATTGGAAGGAGAAGGTATTAATAAGGTAAAATCATTTCAGTATTTAGGAAATATGATCTCCAATACAGGGGCTTTAGAATTAAATTTAATGAAAGATTATAAAAACCAAATCAGACAATGGCTAGGTTAAGTCAAGGTATGATAATGAAACAATCTCTAAAAGATTCAGTAGATATGAGAACAAAGCCCTCAGAACGAGATTAGGAGTTACAGGAAAGGGCAAGATTAGAAATGAAACTATAAGAGAGATTACTCCTGTGCCATATGTGGATGAGATCATGATGAGGGGATGATGGAGATGGTTTGGGCATGCTCTTCGCACTCCCCAAGAGAGATTAGTTCACCAAACGTTCAGCTGGGCTCCACAAGGCGCTAGAAGAGTTGGAAGACCCAGACCTACATGGCTGAGGACTATGAAGCGAAAGTAGATGATGATGGATGGAAAAGTATTGAAATATAAGCTCAATATAGAGATGACTGGTGATATCAAACCGAGAACTTTTGCGTCAACCACCGCAGGAGAAGATATATATATATATATATATATATATATATATATCTATATATATATATATATATATATATATATATATATATATATATATATATATATATATATAAATATATGTATATATATATATATATATATATATATATATATATATATATATATATATATATATATATATATATATATATATATATATATATATATATATATATATATATATATATATATATATATATATATATATATATATATATATACATGTGTGTGTGTGTGTTTGTACACGATTCGTCAAAATTAACGGCCAAATATTTAAATAAATATACACGCATACACAACTCCCTTTCAACAGGGTATGGCTATCCCCTCTTCCCTTATCTGAGGGGTGTTTTATATATATATATATATATATATATATATATATATATATATATATATATATATATATTATACATATATATATATATATATATATATATATATGTATATATATATATATATATATATATATATATATATATATATATATATATATATATATATATATATATATATATATATATATATTTGCGACATGTTTGTGCACAAAGCACACACCAGTGATTTGGAAATTACCTTGTATTTGGGACTGCTACTGACGTCGACTATTGAGTGTTGTTAGTTCAATCTGAGGTGGTCCCATATCAGCTCGGGATATTGATCCAAAGAGCCCTCCCTCCTCTCCCCCTCTCATGTACTGGAGGTTATTTTGCGCTGGTTCCGCGAATAATTTATCCCAATATGGTCTTTTAGTCAAAATGTTTTTGAAAAAAAATCTTTTCTGGGATTCTGATGACTTTTGCTGTTGTATCATAACCAAGCTTTTCTATATTGGCGTCCTGAAACGGTTTTTTGATAAGCTTTGGCAGATGGCTGTGATGAACAGCCAGAGAGAAGCAAAGGAAGTGTCAAATGCCAAATAAAGTCATAATTTTTCCTCACACCGTCTTCTCGAGATGTAAAATGTTAGTTCATTGAACTGTTAAATACCCTATGGTTAACATCTTTCTCTTTGGTTTTGTATTTTATTTGACAATCTTTCTATCAATTCCTCTATCATGTTTTGTATCACCTCCTTAAGTGTTCGGTTGCCTTTATAGATTTATTTTATAACTTTATATGTGCCACATCAAGATACCATAAATTACTTTTGAAGTTCTTGACAGGGCCCATTTTCTTCAATTCTCGTTTTGTTTATTTATTTATTCACATTGTTAAGAGTACGATTACGTTTCCTTTGTATGTTTCTCATAGTTGATAGTCAGCACAATTCCTTTTCATTAATTTTGGTTAAATATCGTGTAATCATCTATTCTTGGGGTAATGTGTCTGCATCATACATTTCTTCCTTTCCACTCCTTTCATGATAACATCACCTCGTTTCGAAGCGAGACATTACGCTCTATTCAGAACTGCCTATTGATATTTCTACAATCTTTATTCAGTGAAGAGTTCTATGATTACTCCTTATTGAATCTGTCATTTTGTAAACAGCAAGGCCCTCCCTAAGCTAATCTATATATTCCCTATATACAATAGATAACATATGGCACCATATACCCTAGTGAGCTTTACTCCTTAACCTTATCACTTTAACCTTTGTTCTGCGTAATACTTCGTCTCTTCAATATCCTATGATCTTTATTCGAGAAGGACTCTAATATCTATTTTCAAAACTGACTCCAAATTAAGCAGTCTCTCTCTCTCTCTCTCTCTCTCTCTCTCTCTCTCTCTCTCTCTCTCTCTCTCTCTCTCTCTCTCTCTCAATTTAATGTAATCCCACGAAAGTAAATAAGATTCCCTTTGATGTCATCCATAGTGCCCCTGCAAAATAACTTCGATAAAAACGTCCCCTACAACGCATGAAAGGGGGCGTCACACCTCTTAAAAAAAATAAATCTGATGGCATTAAACTAGATTTAGATGAGATGGAGATCTATTAGCTTATTAGTGTTAGTCATTAGCCACACTATTGACTGGCTCTGTCAAGATCCGTAAACTTCCTTTGTTCTTCCTTTTATGGTCGTTCGTTGATGATTTTTTTTTTTTTTTTTTTTTTTTTTTTTTTGAGGATGTTCTGCCTGGGACTGGTGATATTCGTTTTAATCATCCCCTGACCTTTCTTTGATGGGATGTTTTCGGTTGTCAGTCATGAGGAAAAGGATGTTAACTTGCTCACATATGAGTGTTACATCCTTATTTGTGCTATCCTACATCAAGATATACAGTGATATTCGATATGATTTGCAAGAATAAATTATATAGATATGAATTGTAAGTTTCACATCACATATAATGTAACATGAAACTAATTAAATTCTAGATTGCTTGTTTTATTTCATTTAAGTAGTGTCAATATGAGAGAGCCTCTCACTAATTATCCCAATCCTTAATATCTCGCAGGACGAAAAGAACCAGATCTTGACGAAAAATTGCTGGCTGACCCAGATTTGGACTGACGCCCATCTGACCTGGAATCCCACGGACTTCTACGGCATCCACGTCATCAGAGTCCCATTCCAGAGAGTCGGGAATCCTGACATCATCCTCTATAATAAGTAATTCTATCTTTTCGTGTTGATTACGTGTGAATACTTGGATACCCTTACAAATAACTTAGGAAAATTATGCTTTAGTTTATTGGCCCTTAAACTTTATAGACCATCGACCCTTTCCTGGAGTCCTTGGCCCCTCATCTACCCTTTCCTCTTCCTTGGCCTGAACATAAATAGATATGTAAATAAATTAATAAAGATAAAACTAATGAAACAAAAAATTTATTTCTTTGGAACGGTAGAAATTCCTTCGCATTTTTCTTCATTCATTTTTTTTTTTTTGGAAATATCAATTCAATGAAGTTTCTACATTCATTCCTCAATGTCTTACCTTTCTCTATGTGTTTGACATTTTTGTGTGAATAGAATTAACAAAAATGATAACATTAATAATGTGAGAAATGTAATTGAGGAACATCAGCAATGATATTTCTATTGTGGGTTGAAGATTATTAAGTTTAATTCATAATACAGTATACTGTTCAAAGAAGCTAGCGTGTTCGTCTGCTTCTTGTATTTGCAGCACCAGTTAACCACCAAGTTGTATTTTATTTTATGATTTTATGTATCTATTTCTGATAGGAATGTCAGGCTATAAGTCAAATGTTTAGCCGACTCTACTATGACTTCCTGGTTATAAACGGACCTTCGAAATAGTCCCATCGATCCCATTTTAGTTGGGTCCATATAGATCACTTTGGTGACCCCCTACTTTTGATTGAACATTATCTGCTAGGGTGATATAAGACCTAATAATAAATAAGTGGGTATTTTATTGATTTGATTATCTTATGCAATTTAGTGATTAATGAGGTGATGGTACGTATGCAGGTAAACATGGAATGTGTAATGTAGGACACATTAATTACGGGATACTCTCAGGCTACATTTTTTCGGGGTAATTTTTTTCTTTTGCCTCACTTACACTCTTTTTGAACACGGCAGGAATAATGGGGAGCAGTTCTATTATGTTTTTCTCAGACTCAAGAGCATTCGTTGCTATTGCTACTGCTAGGTGGGATTGCTTTAGGGTAGAAACTGTTAAATACAAGAAACACTAAAAGAGAGAGAGAGAGAGAGAGAGAGAGAGAGAGAGAGAGAGAGAGAGAGAGAGAGAGAGAGAGATTTATGAAGCATAGCACT
>NC_090736.1:70854920-70857420 GCF_036898095.1 Palaemon carinicauda
CCATGCTCACTCTCGTAATTAGGAAATAGTCAAAATAGATTCAAGTAATATTATATAAATATTCATTGACATTATTCATTGGTAATAACAGAAAGAAAGCAAGCAACATCAATTCAATGAAGAACGATTTTTTTTTCAAATTGAACAAAATTAATGAAAGAATTGGGAAGAATTCTTTTGAGATGAAATGAGAAAAAAAAAGAAACTCTTCTTAAGATAAAGGAACATGCGCAAAAATAAAATAGAAAAAGAAATTGCTTAAAGATAATGAATTTGAATATTGGAAACGACGAAGGAATGACTTACTAATAGAGAAGAACAGAGAAGGGCTGCCTGCAAAGAAAGTAAAAACTAAAATTTAATCAAATCAAATGAAAGATATGAGGATTAAAAAGGAGAAATACAATGAAAATGGACAAAGGTGGAAATGGAAAAGCATTATCTTTTGAATTGAGAAGAATAGAAGAGAAAGTGTTATCCTTGCGGGATTCTCGTAATGTGTTCATACTTGAAGAAATAATGAGCTCTGGGGAAAATCAGGTCTTAGGCCTAATCATGATCATATTTCTCCTCATCTCCAAGAATATGCAGAGGGAATAAAGGGTGCCCGGAATAATAAGCAAGATTATTTCAATAATTTGATAAAGATAATAACAACAATAACAAGAATAATATCAATTCAAATTTCCTCTCAGAAATAGAATGATTACGAACAAGAGAATGTAATTCCTTCACAGCACAATACCACCGAATTCTCTCTCTCTCTCTCTCTCTCTCCTCTCTCTCTCTCTCTCTCTCTCTCTCTCTCTCTCTCTCTTTCTCTCTTCCTTGTCTATTCCTGTATGCATGGCTTACATTCATGTTATCTGGTAGCGTCTTGTTTCGTTGAGATCAGGAGAAATACTTTTTTTTTTCACTTATCAAAAACTACCTTACATTATCCAAAAAATCCCCACTCATTTATGCAATTGTTCTAATTGAATGCCATTTACACATACCTTCTAATCTTTGAATGACCTCCCTGGTCCCAGTGCTTCGCTATATTACCCAAATTCTATGTAACGAATCAATAAAGGTATTATTGTTGTTTCAACTTGGCACCATAAACAAGTTATAATAACGACCTGTCGGTACCCTTAAAATTAGGCAGTAGTCTCCTAAAAAACATATTTGCAAAGGAATTGGAACATTTGAGATGTGTACAAAACTTTTCTTCATCTTTGAAAAAACCAAGAAATATATATTGTTATGCAGAGGTGGGCAACGTTTGTTTTGAAAGTTCGCTAGTACAAGGATAGAGTGACAGAAGAAGGAAAGTTTTGATTGTAAACGGCACGGTGAGGGTAAAGAGGGAAAAGGATTAGGACACAATTTTGCGGGAAAGATAAGAAAAGGTTATATATAGAGCACTGAGTGAATAACATGAAGAAGAGATGCATTAAAAATTTTGAATTACCCTTGCTAAGGATAAAGGGGATTGATAGAAAATTGAAGATATGACAGTAAATGGATGCAAAGGAAATCAAGCTATGCATGTTAAAACGATGATAAAAAAAAATGGTACTGGTTGATTCATGGGGGCGCTTGTGTAAACGTTAAGAAAGATATATTTATGAGAAAATGTGTAAATCATAAAGTGAATGAAGGTAGTCATGTTGGATGAACATTGAAAACTAAGGAAATATGTGTGGCGAAGCACAATTTGATATACTCTGTTGGAGGGAATCTTGAGTCAGCTCTTTTATGGCAGTAGATGAAGGATTTGGAAAATAGTTAGAAATTTTGAGAGATCAGATTGTCCAGAGATAGTCTGGTCTAAAGCAAAGTTCTTGTCACCGTCTTACACAGATATACAGTAAAGGGGGATAGGATAGGTGGGGGAGGGGAGTGGGGAATTAGGATTGGATGGATTGGAGGAAAAAGGGTAAAAATGAAGTTCAGTGTGAGGTACAGTAGCTCTTTATTGTTGTGTTTTCATGATTATTCCTTTTCTGGAGCTTGTTTATTTATTTATGTTTATCTGCTTTTGTTTTATTTTAGTACTCTGGGTTTGGTTCGTCCTAATAAATGAAAGGAGCTTTCCTTTTCCACTAGGAATTTTCGTTTTGTTTGTCTGTTATTTCCTCACTCATTGTTGCAAGTTCTGGGTAGATTTTTTCTTAATCTTTCACAGGCTTGTGTGGCTCTTTTGAGGTATCTGACGTTTACTGGTTCTAGATTGCATAGGTTATGGAGTGTTTCGCTTTTTTTTTTTTATTGTTATTATTATTATTATTATTATTATTATTATTATTATTATTATTATTATTATTATTATTATTATTATTATTATTATCAGAGTTCATGGCATATATGTTTCTTATGTTTCCATTTTGGAATTTTTTGCCTCATTCAATATCTTTTCAAATTTTTTTTGTTTTCTTACCATAAGTTCTTAATTTTATTTCCAACCACTTCCATCCTTTTACTATTCATATAATCATTAAACTTTTCAAGTTCG